>NC_055957.1:12023441-12025941 GCF_018492685.1 Alosa sapidissima
TTTAAATCTGCTTAACCATGCTGACAATAAACTTTAAACAACTTTTTCAAAGACTTTTAAACACATAGACACCCTCTCTGGCATGCACACCACACGCAGGCACACTTGTTATTCTCATTTATGATCAGTTCTCATATGAAATTCATCATCCTCATTTTCTTTCAGTTAACACACTGTCTGCACACATGCACAACTGCAGTAATTCAAATAGCATGTCTACTATACACAACTTTTATGGACATCCACTGACTGCACCAGAGGTGGGACCAAGTCACTGTTTGGCAAGTCACAAGTAAGTCCCAAGTCTTAGCAGTCAAGTCCAAGTCAAGTCCCAAGTAAATACAGAGAAGGGCAAGTCGAGTCCAAGTCCAAGTCACATCAAAGCCAAGTCGAGTCCAAGTCCAAGTCCCAATCTTTTTCAAGTCCTGAACAAGTCATCAGGTACTCTTCACTTAATAATGCACTTCCATCTAATCCACAGTATTTTTTGTTTATAAATACAGATTAAAATATGTTCAATGTTTCTGTCTTGTAATCTTTTACGACATATGCATGCGCATACCTGTGTAATCTGTAAACAGATAGCTACATAACACTCAGCACAGCTGCAAATATATATATTGTTTTTCCAAATTGCGGAGCCCACTGTAAGGATGAGTAATAATTTGACTGATGGCAGTTCACTGCGCTAGGCCACAGATTTGCCTGCAAACAATTTATTAGGCTGTCTGGCAGTGGCGACTCATAAGGGAAGCCAAGGTCAACACTTTTATATTATTTAAAAGATAATAATGACAGTAATTTTGTTTTAAAGTATTCATTTCTTAAGAAATACTACACATTTGATGCTGTTTATCTCATTTGTAAATGGTGCACTGTCACTTTAAGCCCATTGTGTCACACGTTCTCATAATGATCCTTTTTTTACCAGCTCCGTTCAAATATAGCCTATGGCTAGTCCACAAACTCAAACATTGTTTGTGCCACATGTATAGCACAATATTAACAATGATAAGCATGATATTAAGTTGGCACAAGAGAAGCATGTATGACATGATGCTTGCTTGACATTTTCTGTTTGCAATTAAAAGTGAATTATGAGCTGTAGCCAGTAGCCACCTAGCTACAGTAGCTGAGTGAAATGTATTTCAATCGGCATATCATGTGCTTCATGTAAATAAATTATTGAATACTTCAAGACTATTAAGACCAGTTCCATTACACAAGGCAAAGACAACTCTTCATAATATTCTTGTCCACTTTCCAAATCACAGTGAGTGCAGCTATGTCATAGTGACCTGGATCTCATAGTTTATAACAGTACAGTAGGCTAGTGAGAACCGGATAATTCACAATCTCCTCTAATCTCGTATTTGTTGCCTTCACGATTTCCTTTTATATGTTTCTTATATTTAAAAGAAGATATCAATCATCATCAACAATGACAAGCCAGCTGGAACCTACTCATTTTCTCTCCCTCTCGTGTGTGCTTGGATGCGTTCTCAATTAAATGCAGTAGGCTAGCATAAGTTCAAGTTGGATCTTAATGGAGAGGACTCGAAAAGTATCAACTTTATGTAACATGCTGTTGGTGCTTTTTGACATTAAACGTTCTCTAACAAGAGTGCAAATCAGTTTGCAGTAAAGCTACTAGTGATTGGCTAAATGTTGGTCCTTCCTCTGTCTCTTGGTGCCCTACACACTGTGCGTAACGCGTGTGGGGGTAGCGGCAGTACTGTACTGTGCTCTGGCCGCTTGTCTCCGCTATTTTTTTTTTTTTTTTTTAGTCGCGGGAAAGCGTCTGTGGGGTGACTGGTCCACGATCAGGAAATTTAGTTTTTGATTCGAGACATGTCAAGTCATCACAAGTCAAAGAGGCAAAGTCCGAGTCAAGTCTCAAGTGAATAGTATTCAAGTCCAAGTCGAGTCGCAAGTCATGCCGAATTTTATCAAGTCAAGTCTGAAGTCGTTAAAATCATGACTCGAGTCTGACTCGAGTCCAAGTCATGTGACTCGAGTCCACATGTCTGGACTGCACTGCACATGAGGGTCCTTTCCTTTACACACACACACACACACGCACACACACACACACACACACACACACACACGCACACACAGGCACACACACACACACACACACAGGCACACACACACACATAGACACACACACACACACACACACACACACACACGCATACACACACGCACACACACACACACACACACACACACACACACACACACACACACACACACACATGCACACAGCTCAGACTCCTAAGCAGGCCCAGAGAACCGGCAAGAGCAGCCCGCTTGCCCCCGCCTACACA
This sequence comes from Alosa sapidissima, assembly GCF_018492685.1. Taxonomy (NCBI): domain Eukaryota; kingdom Metazoa; phylum Chordata; class Actinopteri; order Clupeiformes; family Clupeidae; genus Alosa; species Alosa sapidissima. The sequence goes on from NC_055957.1 coordinate 12,025,775, forward strand.
TCCCTCTCACTCTCTCTCCCTCCCACTCCGTTACCCCCCCCCCCCCCCCCCCCCCCCCCCAATACCCCACAGCCCCCAGCCTCCTAATGCTCGGGGGATCTACGGAGTCCAAATTTCCGTCTCTGCCAGTGGTTGGGAGGCTGAGGACACAGCGGCGGCGGTGGTGC
>NC_055957.1:12033441-12165941 GCF_018492685.1 Alosa sapidissima
AATGTTAAAAACATTTTTCTTCTAACCAGGATAATGCAAGAACCCCTATCCTGTAGTATCATAAGAAAATGCTGCAGTGCTCTAGCGTACAGTAGGTGAGTCTGCCTCTGCACAGAAATCCCTGCATGACACACTTATAATATCAGCATTACAGAAAACCAAGTGAATCAGTGAATCATCAGAACTGAGCAGAGACATGTGCACACATGTAGCATCATGCTTTGCCTTTGAAATGCAACAAGCAAGGCTTCAATTTGAGATAATACAGCTATGATAATACCAAATGCTGTGTGTGTGTGTGTGTGTGTGTGTGTGTGTGTGTGTGTGTGTGTGTGTGTGTGTGTGTGTGTGTGTGTGTGTGTGTGTGTGTGTGTGTGTGTGTGTGTGGAGAAGTCAAGTCTTTTGACTTGTTGTGTGTTTGTGTGTGTAAGTGAAGAAGATATTTACATACAGCTATCAGAAAACCCACCAAATGCCATGTGTGTGTGTGTGTGTGTGTGTGTGTGTGTGTGTGTGTGTGTGTGTGTGTGTGTGTGTGTGTGTGTGTGTGTGTGTGTGTGTGTGGAGAAGTCAAGTCTTTTGACTTCTTGTGTGTGTGTGTGTAAGTGAAGAAGTAGAAGAAGATATTTACATACAGCTATCAGAAAACCCACCAAATGTCGTGTGTGTGTGTGTGTGTGTGTGTGTGTGTGTGGAGAAGTCAAGTCTCTTGACTTCTTGTGTGTGTGTGTAAGTGAAGAAATAGAAGAAAACATTTAGATATGTAGCACATTGTAAAACAACAGGAATTTAAAAAAAAAAATGTAACTGAGTAAAAGAGAAGTATAAAATATAAAAGGAATAAAATACAACTAAAGGGGAAGTAAACCATGTTTTAGTTACAAAATCTTCAAGCAGGCAGCAGATATCACATAAAATCATAAAAGCCATTCCAACATTTAGGACCAATAACCATAAAAGCTTGATAGAAAATGAAACTTAGATAGAGCCAATACAAGCTAATCTTGAAGCCAATCTTGAAGTGTTTGGAGACATGACGTGTGTGTGTGCGTGTGCGTGTGTGTGTGTGTGTGTGTGTGTGCGTGTGTGTGTGTGTGTGTGTGTGTGTGTGTGTGTGTGTGTGTGTGTGTCGTTGAGACGTGACCACTCTGCCTAATCCAGACAAAGGTCTTGAGCTCAGTTGAGTGGACAGTCTAACACCATGGCTGGCTCCAGGGCGTCATATCTCTGGAGGTCAGCACCTTTGGATTGGTGCTATGCTGCCTTTTCAGGGGGCTGCCGCTGGGGTCAAATACCTGGCTGTGTTATCACACAGGGCTCTGATCGAGGCTCAGGATACAGAGATGCACTGCGTGAGAAAGATGGCTCCAATAAAGGTCATGCAGATGTCCCAAAGGTCTCCCAGGTTTTAGTGGACCTGTCCTAATGGAGCTGTCGAGCATGCCTGCCTCTGATCTGCTGGTTCACCTTCCTGCAGCATTCTGTCTCATCTGTTGTGTTTCAGCTGGCCCAATGCAAAGGGATGGCACTTGTGGAATATACTCTATGGCTGCTGTTGTGTATTGGGTTTTCCTCTTTTTGATTATGCATGTTTGTTCAAGGAGATAAGCTGCAAACATTTATTCAGTTGATAACCATGTACATTTTCAAAAATATATTTTTGCTCATTCAGTGAATCCGTGACATGGTGGGACACTTGCTTTTTTTGTTTTAAGTATATATTGAAGGCATTATATTGTGCCTGAGAGCACAGGGCACTACAGCTGCCATACTACAACATTGTCTTACTTCTTACAAGGCGGCAAAGCAAATCTCACTCTTACATTGTTTGAGGGCACTGCAAAAAGTCAGGCCTGTGCAAATGAATGCAATGAGCCTCCAACCATCCATCAAGCCACTTCCTCTTGACATGCTATGTTTTTGTGAGTGAAAGACCCTTTTATTGTTTTTAACATTTAAGCTCTGTCTTTGCCACAGGCTAGCATGCTCAGATGTTATTGAAGGCCTTCTTTCAGATGGCCAGCAGATAAGGCTCTGAGTTACAGCCGGCCCCCCCCCCCCCCAGCAGCACTAGTCGCTTTTGCTTGTCCCTTCATCAAAGAAGAAAGATGGGAGTCAAAAAAGTTTTGTTTAATCTGATGAAATCAAGAACTTAATTAAACCCACTTATTGAGTAGCAATCAGGGCGTCTACACTTTTGTTACTTTTTAGCCAGTCATCCACACTGCTCTAGAGTTTTCTGTTGGACCCATTTTTGTTTTAAAACCCAAGGGTCACATGTTAATGTGGACAGCCCCAAAACACAAAATGATGACGCAACACACATTCTCTTCCTGTTTGGTTCGTCTCAGTCATGATATCATTCTTTGATTCCTGCCACCTGACTCTCCTCATATACCATTCCCCCAAAGAAAACAAGAAATCAGCTGTATCATTATTCATGAATACAATTGCTACTGAATATGAACAACGAATTGCAAGTTTAGCTTACTTTATTGTCTTTGCTTGCAGCTGTTACTGAGTCTGAACTCCATAATCTTGCATGAGACAGCAGTTTATTAATGTGAAACTGGGAAATTTGCTTTGTGCACAATATTATGGTTTCATTAATTTTTTCAATACCTGTGCAGATTCCTAGATGACCCTTTTGTCATGACTTCTTTTACGGTGTAAACTGCTGGGACTTCCTGTGTTTGCACAAGTTGTTTCCAGCCGTCAGTGTCTTAGTGTTAAGTCTACCGTGCAGGTACATGTCCCAGGAGATTGAATGACATCCTCCCTTTTCAAGCCTGTTGTTATTTTCCGAGGGGGCTGACAAATGGACTGTGCTGTTCATGTGTTCTGACAATGGCTGCCATGGTGGTAGATCTGGAATTTAGTTCACAAAAAAATCCACCAGTTTGTGGTCAACTTGTTGACCTTCTCTTCAGGATACTGGAGTATGTCACTGGAGTGTGTGGTGAAGTGGTCCAATCAAATGCCGCTCTTAATCGATTCATCTAGACTTGCTTTCCTATCATGCTGTTCACACTAAGTTTTCAAGTGCTTCTTTGACTTAAGACCATGCCCTCATCTTTTTGTATGCAAGTGCAAGGCTGCCAGTCATCCATGAATAGCAGTAATCTTGATGCAGATGCATGAAAGAAATTAAATAATTTCTATTACTGGGGTGTACACTAAGCACACTTTTTGCCTAAGGCTGTTGATGCTGAAAAAGCAAAAGCTGGAATCAAAGGAATTGGCTGACCTGGAAGAGTCCTGGAATGGCCTTTGCTTTATCTTTGGATTCTGAAAAGTTATCTGCATAGGGGCTAGAAATCTGGAGTGCTCATCTTCTTAGTTGTGCAAATATCACAGGCTGAAACATGCTCCTCTCATCTTCTTTTGCATTGCTATACTCGTGCTCTACAATTCCATTGTCCTCTTCTTGCATTAAATTGATGTTTTTTTTTTTTATGTGAGCCTTGTTGTAATAATTTTAGTAAGACAGACAAATAATATTTCATCTGCACTGCACTGATATCATGTTGAACAGATATTGTACAGTTTAGAAAATGCATGGAAATAAGGACATATGTTTTGATGATATACATGAAATGTCAGTAGTTACAACCACTCAGGTGGTTATTACTATTTTATGAAGTGTTTTATAATAACATTTCATAGAATAACATTCTAACATGCACTGCATAAAGAGAGTATTGGTAGGAAGTGCTACAAAACATGAACCTGCACTCTACACCTCCCTGAAAGTGAAAATAACTTTATTCACTCTCTCTCACACACACACACACACACACACACACACACACACACACACACACACACACACACACACACACACACACACACACACACACACACAAACACACAAATCCATGCACTCAGTTCATTCTTGCCTGTCCCTGACCTACCAAGAAATTGCACACCCGACTCCTAAACAGCACAGTGTCAGTTGACTGGGGGGCATGTACCTGAGGGCACATTTTAAGACTGAAGGAAGTTCCTGACTCATTGACTTACAAAAAAAGCAAACCACACTTTTGGAAGAAAAAAATCTGTTTACACTCAGTTCACAGGTTGACACAATGAAAGATGATGTTTCTTCAAAGCACTTCATCCCTTCAGGCCAACGCCCACTTGCGGCGTCTGAGGCATGTAAGTGATGCCAAAGTTTAGAACTTCATTATTTTTAACGGAGAAAAGCATACCGACGGTGTCTGACACATCAACGCCAATGTTTAGAAAATTGTTCTATCTCTTAAGCTTCGAATCCATGGACTGTCATGACCTGAATGTCGCCAACAGTGAGTGTTTGCCTTTATTATTAAAAAAGCTGAAACCTATCAAGGTGAAGCTTGTTGTTCCCAAGGATAAAGAACATTAACCAGAATCCATAAAGTCATATCAGTGCTCCTCTTCATGTGATGACATAATGATTTCAAGGAAGCTTCGGTCACATGAAGCAAACACAGGGCTAAATTGACTGATTCACTGCTTGGAAAAAATGTGTGAACATTCCTCCACTGGTCTATGTTTATGGCAATTGTGTTCATGAGCTATTCTCCGTTCTTTTGCCTTGCTTTAACTCAACAGCTGATACAGTGTTCACAAACAACAAAATTACCCCGCTTTCTATTTACACTGTCAGTCAAAACATCTATTAAGTTAAACTAGTAATACTGGCATTGCAGAAAAGCCTGGGAGACATCTACAGACGGATCCCCCTGTCGGAAAGAAAACAGCACAATCTGTAGCTGTCAGTGCTCGGCAAAGAGCTATTTTCCCAGGGCATCAGTTCCCCACACTTGCTCAGGTGGTCTGCGCTCCACACAGGTGATTACTTTCAAACCGTGATTGCAGGAATCTGGCTTTGGCGTGACTAGACACGCTCTCTCTCATAGCTGGGAGTTTGCAGGCAGTGCGTCAGTAGACACAGGTGTCGTTTCACAGCACAGGCTCTGCTGTAGGTACCGCTGACTGGCGCCTCATGGCGGAAAAAAATACTCTGGAAACACAAAATGCTGGTTAGATCCTGGTTGGGGGTATTTAGCGATTCAAACAACAACCCCCCCCACACCCCCCCCCACCCAAACAAAAAAAAAATCCAAACCTGAGATATTTCAACACAGTCACTATAAATATGAAACATTGTGGCTCGGACTGATATAATATTGCAACAATGAAAACGATGCTACAGGAGCACAGCAGGTGTGTGTGTCTGTGTGTGTGTGTGTGTGTGTGGGGGGGGGGGGCAGGGGTGTCAATGCAAGCCAAAGGAGTCAAATGTTGGCTACTCAGCTGGTGGTAAGGGTTTCTGACTGGTGGGGAGTGAGAGCTTGCACACCTCCTGTGTATAACGATACATGAGGCAAATCATGTGGTCTGACTGGGATACAGAACGAATCGGCTGTGCAGTGTGTGTGTGTGTGTGTGTGTGTGTGTGTGTGTTTGGAGGGTGCGGGGAATTGCTTCCAGCTACCATTTGTGATAATCTTATCATCAGCAAACATTGCTGTGTGTCAGATGACTGCCTCCTGACACCACTCTTGAAGGAAACTTTAGATGGGCAAAACATGTGCAGAACTACCTTGGGGGATAAACATGGCAGCTCTGACCCTGTCCTCTGTGAGACGAAACACTGGCATTAGGGACACTACTGTGCATTCGCTGAATTATGCGATTGAAAGTAAGCAACCAAGCTTTTTATAGCAATTATATTAAAGGAACCGTATGTAAGAAATGTATTTCAATTAATCATAAAATGGCCCTGATATGTCACTAGACATTAAGAAATCATGTTCATTTCAAATACTTATATCACTGACAACAGTAGTCCGGCCAGAATATTGTCATTTAAAAAGTGAAGTTGCAGCCCTCAACTGATGTTGATGTTGTGTTTTGGCCTGATGCGCCACCCTCTACCTATCTACTAATCACTAAGTCAGTAGTGTTTCGGCATCCGGGTTGGCAACCTCGAGTCAGGGGGGGATACACCGCTCTACAGTAATTTGAAAGTGATTGCAGTACCAGTTTTGGCCACAATCTTACATACTGTATGGTTCCTTTAAGAGATGAATTTGCTTAATTACAACTCTTACAGGATTATAGCATTTGAATGAAATCTGTTGGGAGAGCTGCCTATTTTCTGAAAAGTGAATGAAATCCTTTTTTTTTATGTATTTTTTTTTTTTTTAACATAAATCATATATGAAATAAATATGAAATAAAAGCTTCAGAAACGTGTCAGGTGGAGTAAACAAAGTTGATAGCACAATGTTTCACATCTGCTTCCATTGCTTCTCCTCAAGGTTGGATTTTTCCTCATTGTTTTCATTGAGGGACAGATAAATCGCCATACCTTTTTTAGTCAACTTTACCAGGGGTGCCAATAAATGTGAAGGGCGTTTCAGTTTACATCAGTTACCAATTCCCAAGGTAGCAGGAAGGGGCGATATAGCCTAATCAAGAGTGAGATAAAAGACATTTCACAATCACCTGTCAGAACAGGATAAGAACCAAACAAGCAAAAGCATAATTTTGTGAAGTGACAGCAATTTGCGGCAACAATCACTACTGGTCCTGGATCTTAAAAATGGTGACATTGTATATCAGTTTTAGAGACTACTAACAGCATGATGTGTTTTAGTGAAATGCATACTGTATCTCAGAGCTTCGCCTCTGTTGCTCTGACGAACCAGCGGCCTACAGGACACAGGAAGGGCAAGAGGGTAGGTCTAGGACGCCTTCATATGAACCTTCGTCTCGAATTCTGACTTGTCCTGACAATGCTTCACCATCCCATTACAGGGTTCTCCTCACAACACACACACACACACACACACACACACACACACACACACACAAGCAGCTCAGCGTCATGCCTGCTCAATGCACCTGCCACAGGCAAGTGCCTATGCCATTCACCAACATATCTTCACGCCAGAACAGGTCTCAGCACGCTGGGCCCTGGGACTGTGTTTTCTTAATTGTGCTCCACACCCCTGATGGTGCCTTCTCTCCCAGGTCCATTGTTAAGTACTGAGAACATAAAGAAGGCCCTGGATCAGACGTTGCCATTCCATAATGATTTAGATTAGAATTTCCGGAAACTCTATGGAGATAATTGTTTGATGGATGATTGGGTACCATGGCTTACCGTATGAGACATCCACTTTAGTTTTAGTATACCTCAGTACTTTTATTTCTTTTACTGTGTAACTGTGTTTTTCTTCATATGTTTGTATAATGGCACTGTAACTGTATTTTACAGTGTGATTGTAACATATAAATTTGAAACAATAGTATTGTTGGGATTTTTGCATTAATGAAACCAGAGACTCAGTGAGAAGGGAGCTTTGTACATAATCATCCATCATGCACACAACTTTGGGAATGTTTTTAAACACTCAGTTCTTATGGGTGGTCTGCCACAAATATGACTGCATTTTATAGACATATAAGAAGGGAAGAAAAATCATTCCAACACACATTCCAAATACATTTTGATCAGGTTTCCTTTGTTCAGACACTGTATCATATTATATGGAGGCAGCAATGATCTTATATGCAAAAAAATAAACTGTAGTTGCTTGTAATGCTTCTTTGACCACCCAACATTTGATCTGCTTTGCTTCCATGAAAACACCCCTTTCAATGACTGTTTTCCAAGTGCCTGTAAATTAGTGTTTGTTGGCAAAGAACACCCTTTAGTAACAACCACTAGTCTTGTCTCTCTGAAGTCGAACGTATCCTCAGGTAAAAATTCCCCTGGAACGTGTGGATCTTGGTAACATATTCAGAGATCTTACACAGAATGCCTCTGTGCTTGTTTTCATTTTGGCATAGTGTATCACAGGAGCTAATTCCTGAAATCGGCCCACCTGGATGGTACTTGGAGTTACTTGGTGTTGGAGCCTGGGAATATTTGTATGCTTAAGGAAAAGGCTGTTGAGTCCACTCTGTGTAACTTGAAAAGAAAATGTCTAGCAGGAGGAAGCAACATGGTGACAAACAATGAAGAGGAAACTTTGGTCTTAAAGCATGACATGCTGTTTTATATTTCACTTGCTTTTAAAGCAAGGTCACCTATCATATGTGCCATGGTGCAAAGAGGAAAAGAGCAGCTTTATAACACCTATGCCACAGTCATCTATGAACTGAATGCTTCCTGCTACACCTGTGGCCAGTGAACAAGTGTATCAGTGTCTCTGGACTCTGTTCCGGCTTGCATGTGCTCTCCTTTTTTCCACCATCTCTCTCTCTCTTTCTCTCTCTCTCTCTCTCTCTTTCTTTCTCTGTGTCTTTCTCTTTGCCATGTGTCTCTCCACCTGGATTGGAATGTGGTGATGAGACAATCAGGTGCAGCGGGCGCGTGTCGGCTTGCTCCGGGCATATAACCTGTGCCGCAGGAGACTAGAGGAACAGGGCCGTGACTCAGAGCCCGTCTGCCAGCACCTTTCGATTCGCATCAGCAAAATCCACACATTATTATTGCACATATGCCATAAGAAAAAAAGCCCACACTTTATGTGTTTGTATGTTTTAAAAACATCAATACATCATCCGCTCCGCTGTTGTGTCACGAAGGTGCTGTAGGTGGTGTTTTTGGCACTGAGAGAGGATCTGTAATCTCTGTGTGTGCCTATTCTTGCATGACTAAGCCTATCTCCAGATTCCTGGTTGGGTGGAGCGTCTTTTATGTGGCCTGGGGGAATGGAAAAGAGTCGAGCTCTGGAGAAAATGTTAAAGGTAATGGCCTGGCCGAACGAGGATTAACCTCAATTGCCTGACCCTCTCTTTGGGCTTTATGTCCACTATGTCCAGGAATTTTGTGTCTTCCCAACTGTTTAATAGTAGTTGAGTGAAGATCATTGCAGTGTAGGTAAAAAGTCTAAATGGTGTCTTCAAATCTGCCTTTCTTTCTACTGCTGTACAGAGGATTGCTAAAATACCACAAATGCATTTTATTCACATCATTTTAATCATACATATTACCATGGGAAGAAAATGGAGAAACACCCTGTGTCATAAAACCAACAAAAACACCTTTTGCCTTGTATCACAACAGGTTTGCCATGTTTGCTATTCTAATGATAATTTTGTGGTTTTTGTTCTACACACACATGCAGGCAAAACACTACAGTGAATGGTCAGCCTCCACCTTCATCAGCCAGAAACACTTAAACATGACAGCTGAGGCAAATCCACAACCACAATGAATAAGTCTCATATTGCCTCAATGTTTTATTGACTTTTTATCCTGGCGTAAGAAATGACTTCAAAAACGCAATGCAACAAGCCACCAGTATAACCTCTTAGTGGTGATTTATGAGTTATTAGCAAGAGGCACTATGTTATCTTCAGACATATTTCGAGAAGTCATGTGAGCTTTGCCCCCTTTTTTGGAGAGGTGGGGGGGGGGGGGGGGGGGGGGGTTGAGAGAAGAGGGAGATTATTTACCACACAACCCAAATGCAGGGTCTAACCGAACAAAAAAAAAGAGAGACCCTTCTCAAATGTTCATTTTTCCAGAATGTGTGTGTTTTTGTTGTCTAAGTTTTCCTTGGTGGCGGTGAACAAAGTGTTCTACTGTGGAGCGGGCCCTCCATTCGCAGACACAGTGTCTGTACAGGGAGTTCCTGTCCCTGGCCCAAAACCCACAGACCCACAGCAAAGAAGGACAAGGTCAGCTCTCACTTCAGCTTCTCCTCTCTTCTCCGCTGACATCCAGGCAGCAGCCATGCGTTTTCTCATGATGATTTGACATCTGCTCTCGTGAGCAGAACCATATTCTTCATCACAGTGACGCCCCAAAAAAACAAACAATCTGACCTTTTCTCATTGTCAGTCACACAGTATTTCAATATATTTCAGTATTTACATATATTTCAGTATTTTCAATATATTTCAATACATATTTTCAGTATTTCAATATGTATCGACATATGATGATTTTAACAGATGTGTATATAATAATTCAATCTATAAGTAGGCGTGTTGTCTGACTTGTATGTTCCCTCTTGAGAAACTTCTATATTTTGGGTGTTCATCTGTGTTTTTTCCCCCCATTCTGCTAAACATCACTTGCAATTGCAGACCACTATCAGAGTCTGAATTCCAGCCGTGGTCTGTTGTGATAAGAGGACCTTTGCAGCTCAGTATAGCAGATAAACCTGTGGAGAGACACCCACCGACCAGGCAATCAGATTCTTTGAAGGGCTTTGAAGATACTCCCCTGTCACACCAGGCTTTGATGTTCAATAAACTGTCCCAGCAACAGAAGGCTCCATCAAGCTGTCAGGGCCAAGACTTTCTTGAGATGTGAACATGGCTAATGGATAAAGACGATAAATGGACATTTTATAATGTTTTCTTGTCATTGTCATATTTAGGCTGAATTGTCATGAATTGCATCATCCTTAGAGAACACTGAACATTTGTCGGGGTTGCTGTACTGAACTGATTCTGAGTTGAGATGCCAGCTGGCAGCCTGTTTGGCCCAACAACCCTCAGCACATTCAGAGAGGTGATCTACACCTTAACACTGTCTGTCTCTCTCTTTTCTTACCAACATTTTGCTCCCCAAAGATATGCAGAAGAAAATCAATCCAGACATTGATCTACTGTAGATGAGAAAAGTATTTACAGAGTTGTTCCTGTCAGGTAACTTGTCAGAGGTAATGGGTTCTCCCTGGATAGCCATTAAACCTGAGACCTGAGATGGGTCAATATTTCCCATCACATGTGATAGTTCCAGGCAGTGAAAAATAAGTTTTATATTGATGGTGCACACTAATGAATGAATCTGAGAGGGGGGTTTTGATCTTTGAAGATATAGTTCAATGAATTACTCGCTTCATCAATTCACACTAAACACAGCAAATAATGTAATTGATTTCTTTAGTAGGCAGATGGAGCTAAAATTGGCACCCATCTCACCAATAGTTATTTATAAAATAATTGCAGTAAATATTTGTTTATTTATTCATTTGCTTCCATATCCATGCATTCTTGCTGATGTATAGATTGTTAGATATTGGCCTGCCTACAACCTATGGGTTTTGTGTCACATGGCTAAATATGCATATAGTTTATAAGGCTTTAACTCCTCTATGCTTTTGCTATGCTCTCTGTGAGCAGATATACAGTACCAACAGTGCAGCAATAATATATTGTCTCATTTCATTTTTTTAAGTAGGCTTATGAGTATTATTCTATCATCATAGCATAATTTTAATATATTTAATAACAACCCATCTCCTACCAATGAAGATGGAGATAAAATTTTTTTGTGACATGTCAGATCATTGGCTATCAGCCCATGGGGGCAAATTTATTAATGCTTCACAAGAAACTAGTGACAGAAATGTGATGTCCCAATCTGACTATATACATGAACATGATGTAATTCAAATTTATTTGTTTAAATGTTCTGTTAAAGGAATTTGCAGTGTTCACTTGTTTTATTGACCAGGCTATTTTTTCCCACTAGATTAGCTAACTTGTTAAGCTTAACAGTGATATTAAGTTACTGAGCTATGCGGCCCAATGAAAGTTATATTGAGATGTTTTAATAGTGTTTTAATTTCACAACAGTGACAAACAAAACCAACGCTTCGAGGAAAGGATTTTAGTTGTAAATGGGTGATTAAAAAAAAAACTAGTATTACAATAATTATAGAACAAAATGTGCTACAAGTCAGGAGGCAGGTGAAAATGGGCAGGTGACTGAGCGTTACTTGGAGTGTGCACATGCCAGCCAGGAGCAGTCGAGCTAACTCATCCAACATCCTTACAGTGCATATCGACTGAAGTAAACCCAGTTGAGATCAGAGGAGTGATGGGACCTTGACATAGTAAAAACATCCTGAAGTAGGGACTGAAATGTCCCCATCCCTGCTGGTGCTTTCGTTGACTGGACAACTGAGTCTTTGATGGTGTGCTGCCTGTTATCATGTGGAGGACCTGCCAAGCCATAAATCAGGGGTCAGATGCTGCTCTGCACCATCCGACGGTCCAGGTCCCTGAGCAGATAGTACTGCAGATAAGAAGCCCGCATACCAGCATGTGCATCTGCAGCCTGGCTTTTGCTGTCACGGTGGAGCAGGTGTGGGGGTCGCCTCACGGGGGATGGAGAGGGTGGGGGGGGTGGGGAGCCAGGGTCTTTGAGATGGCTTCTCTTTTGCAACATTCTAAAGGTACTAGTACACATCAGACATTGTATAAATGTGTGTGTGTGTGGTGTGTGTGTGTGGTGTGTGTGTGTGTGTTCACATCCATCTGGGTAATGACTGAATGTGAGTGCAGTCGCATTGCTTTTTTTTTCCCTCCAAAGAGCACAGGAGAGGTTTTGGCTCGCCTCCATAAATGCCCAAATCCGAGTGCTTGCCAACGAACACATCTGAGGTGAGAAAAAAACAAACAGGTTTATTCAAATGAGAAATCTAGAATTCAGAGTCAATGTGGACCTATGGTCAGACCCAGACTACACGGCTAAAAGCATCTACAGTCCTTTGCAATACTTGCATTTCATTGCTAATGCCCTGCACGACAGAACTATGTACAGTTTTGACTTTCACAGGATTTCATTGAGGAATTTTAATTGAGCAAATTTTTAAGCGCCGGCTCGGTTAAAGTCAGGGTCAGTTAATTTGAAGACTTGACTTCTGTTGGTGATGAATGGACTCTCGCCCATTCCATTGCAACGATTAAAGGGTCCCTTTGTGGAATTGACTCACACAAAAGCCTGTGTTTCATGTCTCAGTGAGGCCGACTGGAAAAGCTGAGTGGGCTACACCTCTTTATCATGCCCTAGCAAGTGTTCCCTGCGAGCTGCAACCCCACTGTCTGCACCACATCCTTGTGAGTAACACAGGCAGCCAGATGACTGGGTGTCTCCCATGGGTGCTTTCCGCCAACCCCGAGCTGCCTTACAGAGAGTGCTGATGTGGAATGGGACGGCATTGTTCTTCTGTGGATGTGGGGCATGCATGTAAGGTTCGGAATGAGCAGGAGGTGTGGTGCGTTATGTGTGTTTTGATGTCTCGTTGTGATAGCAACAATCATCAACAATCATCTCATCATTCCATGTTCACAAGAGGATGCTTATGTTCATTTGAATTGAAAGATGAAAAACGTATGATCATAAATTTATATTTATTTATAAATATTTTTTAAAAATATATTTTAAAAGGCGATAAGATTTGATAACTAGGCCATTATTTGAAATTCTGCAATTGTGAAATATTTATTACACAGGTATTTACACCAAAAAGAACATGTGCAGTTTACTTGGGCTGCACTGGTCATGCATATTTCATGACCTTTGAAGCTCCAGTCTAGACTGTGCAGACACGGCTGTTCATCAGCGGAGAGACACCAGGAAGTCCAGATAGTGGCTCAGGGCACTTCAAACGCTGGAGGTGAGCTGATAACTAAGTGGGTCTGGAGAGGCCTGCAGAGGATAGCGTGCGTAGGGTGGCAAAGGAGGTGGTGGCCTTGGTGGTGGTGGTGATGTGTGTGTGTGTGTGTGTGTGTGTGTGTGTGTGTGGGTGGGGGGGGGGGGGGGGGGGGGGTTGTGATGGGGTGAGAAGGTGTGGGCGACAGAGAGGGTGCAGAGGATGTGTGAAGTGCTCAGACAATGCAGCACCTGCCGACACACAGTCAGCCCCGCATATTTGTCATAGCAGCGCTGCAAACAGAACTTGCTTTATGAAGTGTTCACAAAACATCTCACTATATCTATCTGTCTGTCTCTCTGTCTCTCTATCTGTCTGTCTCTCTATCTCTCTTTGTCTCTGTCCCTGTCCCTTTCTGCCTGTCTTCTGTTCCACTGTCTAGAGAGAGAGAAAAGAAGTGAGAGAGACAGACAGCCATTACCTTTGTGTGTGTGTGTGTGTGTGTGTGTGTGTGTGTGTGTGTGTGTGTGTGCGTGTGCGCGTGTGCGTGTGCGTGTGCGTGTGCGTGTGAGCGCGCGCGTGTGTCTGTGTGTGTGTGTGTGTGTGTGTGTGTGTGTCCAAAGAACACCTCCATCACTCCAGTGGTACATTCCAACGGCCTATGGCAAGTTTCAAAAACTTTTGGAGGCTGACGTGTTCATATCTTACGAGGAATTATCAGGATGGTGTTCAGAAAAAAAATACACAGAGAGATGTTAGATCTACTACAGCTTTTTTTTTTTAAAGTAAGAGAGTTAATTCCTTCATTTGAGTCTTAAAAAACTGTGCTTAATTCAATTCTGAGAGCCTTGACAACAATTAATGTGACCCCAATTGCACCATGTGCTTGTTCTTTCTTCTCCTCATATTTGGGTTATGAGTGCATCAGCCTCACATTGAAAGTCAGCTGAGGTTTGTATCAAAGCTAAGTGGATCGCAGGATGATGACAGTCGTGGAGTGACATCATAACTGTAATTGTTTCAAAAAGGCATACGAAGCCTCACAGTGGCTGTCTTATCTCAGATCAAACAACATCTTATCAGCTGCGTATGGATTGATCCTGGTGGGTTGAGGAGTCTGAGGTTTTATGCTCTTGACGCCACAAGTCTTTCCCTGACCTCAGATCTGGAGACAATATGCTGATTCAGCATTGCCCGCTTGCTTGGTTGGCCGGTTCAGTGGAGCTTGTGAGGCCGGCACAACGTTGTTGAAGTGACGGAAAATGCATTGATGTCTTTCCCATCAAGCTGTCTGTTCACAAATCACTGTGGTGCTTTACAGTAGGTGGTGCTTGCATTGCGAAACAGCTGCCATCATGATGATTGTATTCTTCTTCCTCAGGCAAGTGTATCATGCTGCAGCCCTTGAGCTCACAGCATGGGACCTGGCTTACTGCAGACTAAATGAGCCGCTTGCAAATGGATGGTGTTCATCACCAGCAGTTGGTTGGAGAGACTGAGAACTCCATCCTCTTACTGTGCAAATGCAGACAATGGAGTGCTGAATGCCGTGTACAATTGGTCTTCCATTGTGCCATTGTGTCAGATTCTCTCTCTGTTGCACACACTGAACTGCTGGCGCTTGTCAACTACCTGCAGAAGTGTCTGAGGCATTACTGAGCTGTTAGTTACACTGGGACAATTTTTTCAAAGTAATTGCAAGTCAATGCTGCCAACATATAGTGATTTATTCAAAATGAATCCAGCAGACATCTTTAAATATTTTATGAATCAAAGTAAACAGTGTGCTATTTCTTTATCAATACACAATAATTATTTTTTCATTTACAATTATTATTTCTCTCATAATGTTTACAAATGTGTTTGTGAGCCTTTCCCCTTCACCTGACATGTGTGACGTAAAAACAAATAATATAAAAAAAAATATATATATTATTGGACTGGCACTGGTCACGATAAAAGGCCATACTAAAATGTGCAGTTTTATTGCACAAAACAGTGCACAAAACACGTTTTGATGCAGCATGCAACTGGCATGCAGACTGCAGAGTGGTTTACCTGTGAACTGAACGTAAAGGTGAAGTGCTCACTAACACAGTTTTTTTTACCATATTAGTGAACAAACAAACATTCTGTGTGCAGTCAGATCTTATATGTGCAGTCAGCTCTTATATTTTAACTCATAAAAAAGTATATTTTAAGTGTTTTCCAGAATACTTTCATCATCTTCTCAACCTTATACCACCCCACTCCAAATCTTTTTTTTTTTTCTTTTTTTTTTTCTTATTTCAGATTGTGCATACATTATCATGAGATTATTGTGCATACATTATCATGAGATTATTGTGCATACATTATCATGAGATTATTGTGCATACATTATCATGAGATGTATTTAAGCCACTTGCATACATACAGTAGTAACCTCAAGTGTAACCGTACTATGCAACGGGTTTACACTATGTCAGATTGGACATCAATCAAATCAATCACATAAACTGGACTTTAATATGTGTCAAACACGATATGCACTTGTTTGTGTTATTTTTTGTAACGCTTTAATTTGTGAATTCTAGCTTCCCCTGGATGATGCTGCAAAATGATACATTTGGAAAGGCATTATAAAGCAGTAGTATTCCTGTGCATATTACTTTTGTTTGTTTAGGTTTCTCCAGGGACATTTCAGTGTGTCCAGTGACAGCTCTATCATTCCGCTTCAGAACCATAGCACCTTAAGCTCCCACACGCAGCATAAATATCTGATGTCTGTGTCTTTCGTCGGTGTCTGCGTCGGTGTCTTCGAGGACATGTCAACTGCAAGTCAGTAAACTCAATAAGGGGGGGAAAAAGGCTGTCATCTGTCAGATGTTTAGTAAATTCACAACTTTTCCAGTAGAGAAATAAATAACAGCCATTCAGTTGGTTACATCTGATCATCATTCACTGGTTGCCAAACAGGATGACCAAGAAAATGTAGCACTGAAATGTTTAAGAACTTGCTGTGTGTGAGTCATCTAAGCTAAACTGGGTCACATAAACAAAGAACCTATATGAATAGTCACCATCTGTCTCAGCTTCTCACAACACACCATACAGTTAAAAAGGATGAGCAGGATTTTTCACAAGACCTTATGATTCTGATGATATTAGCTTTAATTGCTTAAGTAGCATGTGATTTATCTTATTGAGGTCACATGAATGGATCAGGCCATTTTGGTTAGGCAAAGGTTTTAATGACATTCAGGCAAGCAGCAAGTGCAAGCATGTCAGCAGGTTAGCAACCGAAAGGGCCTGGTCCTGTCTTTGTTTCTGATATTTTTGACAACTCATTGCATTCTACGAATGTTGGTAGGGTGAGGACAGCATGGTTGTGTCTATAGTGAAAGTTATTTTTTTTATGAATAATCACTTGAGTAATATAATGAAGTAAGACTACTATAAAATGCCAGTAGACTTCTACCCCATAACATCTTTGGGTTGCTTTTTTCAGTTGAATTACATTCAAAAAGAAATAACACCATCAAATTAGATCAAAGTTAAGAGTATTTATTTGATTAATTATTGTTGACAATTAATTGTTCTGTCTGAGAAGTATCTACTTAACGTTTTCTTTACAAAAGCAATGCATGTACTGTAGACATACATCAACTTGTCTGTAATGCTGGTGGCTTGAGACATACAAATTGCAAGTGGCAGTGTTAACATAATATAAAATGTAATGTCTTTGTGTGTTAATTACAAAATTGACATGTCAAATACATGGCTTTAAGACCCAGAGCCTCTGAATTGCCTCATTAACTCCTCAGTTATTCTCCATGACTATAAAAATAGGACTTCCAAACAAATTGTGGGAAAGACGTTTGTGTTCGTCAAGCAGAAATGTCTTGAGCCACACAAACAGGGACACATCCCTCCAGGCGTTTGGAGTGACTGTGAGCAAAACAAGCGTCTCTTTCTCCTGAGGTCAGCGCATCAGCAAGGCCGCTCAGATCACGCACGGCCCAGACAATCAGGCCTCTCAGGGGACGGCTCATTTGATTTGTTCCACTTGATGGATATAGTGGAATCATACTGCCCTTTCACTGTAAAGTCAGCAGGTTTTCTCAGTCCACAGGCCGTCCCCTCCTCGTCCTCCTCCTCCTCCTGCTCATCATCATCCCTGCTTACTGCTCACTGTCTGGGGTTGAGGCGAGGCAGGCGATAAGGATTCATGTGGCATGGCATCAGCAGCTGAGCTGTGTTTGGGTCAGACATGGGGTCAGAGCGATGCTGAGCACTCAGTGATTTGCTTGTGATGTTTGTTGGGTAAAGCAAACAGTTAATTCTACTCTAGAAGTCAAAGTGCCCATTTAAATGTTTATTGATCAAAAAAATGAATGACATGCAGGCAGCTGCAAAGGTATACAAGTTCCACAACATACCATACTACTGATAACACCAAAAAGTACTACTAGGAAAATGTTAAAAACGACATGTCTGAATTAATATCATGATTTGTGCAAGAAAGTATTTATTTTACTTTGCCTAGAGCTTGCCCTTTAACTTTTATGTTCTGATTATGCACTTAGTTGGTTTGACTTTTCTCTGTCTGATTTATCGGTATAAATTAAAATAATTAATATTATTACAAATAATACATGTTTAGTTTGTTCCATGTGGCTCATCTGGAAGTGCAATGAGATAGTGTATGTGATTCTCTTGGACCAAACACAATTATGGAACATGTCTACATTATAATAAATTAACATGCCAAATTAATAAATTAAAAGTGGAGTTATTTTTGTCCTTTCTGATCATGTGCACATATGGCACAAGACCACGAGGAACCTCTAGAGCAATTGAATCAGTTGGAGCAGTGTAGTGGTGTCTGCTGTTTAGGCTAGGCTAGGCTAACTGGGAGGGAAAGTTTGGCACTGGCTTTGTGGAGCCATTGAGACAAGTGTTGAACTGGTCACCCTAGTTTTCCGGCCTGAGTACACCCAGGCCCCCAGCCAGGCTCAGCAGTCTCCACCCTTTTTCCCCAAAGGAAACGCTGGAGGAAAATGAGCCCAATAAAGTACAAGTCTACTTAAACTCTTTAGAGTAATGAAGGCAGTCAGCATATACGGCTGGGTTTAATTCATGGGAATGACATTTTGGTGATGGTAAGAGCTTATTGCAGAACACATGGAAGTTCATAGTTTGGTTTGTAGAGTTATCATCCGATAGGTTTTGAGGGCATGGGAATGAGCTTGGCCCCTTTAAGATGATACCCTCACAGGCAAATAAAAAAGCTTGAGGTCTTCAAAGAAACTGGCATGAGAGTGCGACCAATCTCGCCAGCATGTGTGACATTTCAGGTTTGTTTGGGATCTGAACAGGTTCACAAGGAGCAGGTTCACCGAGCCAGTGTCCTGCCATGCTGCCACCCTCTCTCTCTCTCTCTCTGGTTTCCCCAATTTTTCTAAAAAAAATCAAAACGTGTGGAGTGCGGAGTGATATTTGCTGAGCTCAAAATAGACAAACAACCTTAGTTGGCTCTGCTCCCCTTGCCAGAGCCCTCCCGCTGATGCTGTCTCACATAGGTCAGACTGAGGTGACATCATCCAAACTTTCAAGCTGTCATCATTACCACTGACATTCTCATCCACTGTTTACAGGGCAAAGCTTTGCGTAAGTAAATAGCCATCCAGTTCTATATACACTGTTTATGAGGAAGGGGAGGTGCCACCTGGTGTCTTTGGGTGAATAATGGTAGGAGTCAACATGAGTTGGCATAATTCTGTTGGTAACAGACACAACAGTCAAACCACACAGAGGCGACTCTAGACAAAGAACAAGACATGGACAGATGAGACAGTGCAGTTAATGAATAGCACTTATTAGCAGTGGGCTAATTTTGTAGGATACTCTTATTAACATAACACTTTGGGTTCCCATAGGCATGTTAATGCTGAGCAGTGTGTCAATCTCCCTAGATGAACTGTGAATTACTAGGGATTAATTAAATTCTGACGATGAGTGGACTGGACATGACTTAGCCTAATGGCTAAACTATCATTAACCCTTTTTCTTTTAAATAGGTGTAATGAAATTCACATTCAAGGACATTCTTTCATTTTATTTAAAAAGTGTAAAAAAAGAACAGTTCTGACATTCATTCATTCATTCATTCATTCTTTTAAAAAATGCACACCATCAAGATACAATCACTTCAGTCACACATACATTCAATATATATATTTATAAAATACAATAGCAAAAAATGTTTATAAAAACATAAGAAACACCAAATCATTGTAAGGCACTTATCAAAAAGTATTGCAATTTGAGTGCTGGTAAACAGCTGTTGTCTCACTATTGTGCAACAGATGAAATACTTGAAGTACAACAGGAAATGTAGCACTTCTTCCCAATGTAGTAATGGCTTCAGCTATTCCTAACAAAAGGCACCAGTTCTTTCATTTGTTAAACCATAAACCATGTGGAATGTTTTCTCAATTAAATACAATGGTGACCACACCAGAAACCTATCCCATAAGGCAGCTTGGCTTTGGAATAAAACATTTAGTCAGGGCTTACATTACAAAACCCTCTCAGCCTACCAAGAGTTCATTTACAGTATACTGGAGGCAGAAGCCCAACACTGATTGCCACAGCAAGAATACTGTTCAGATGAAAGCATGTGAAAAGACACTTGATATCGCAAGTGTAAACTCCAGTTCCGTTACACTGAATTGTAGCAGACATTCTGAAGCAACAACAACAACAACAACAACAAAATATTTCAGCATAAGCATACGTATGCAGTGTTCAATAAGGCCTCCAGATCACCTTTGAGACTTGACAGTGACACTGAAATCTGGCATTGAAGGCTTTGGTGGGGCAGTAGTCCAGCTCAGTGTGCTACACAACAGCCAGATTCCTCATGCTTGTGCAGAAGAGACATTCTGGAGAAGGTTTTGGAACAGTTTTTGCACTGGTATTTTTTCACATCCGAGTGGGTCTGGAGGTGAGCCCTGAGGTTGGACCTGTCGGCGAAGGCCCTGCTACAGTGTGGGCAGGAAAAGGGCTTCTCGCCTGGGGAGAGGAGGGGATGAAGCAGAACAGGTCAGCATTCAGACGCCACCAAGAAACACTGCCAGAGTGAGGCAAACACAAGTATACAACCAAGGCCTTCCAAGTGACGTAGCTTAGCTATGAGTGTGGGCTGTTTTACACAAAGGCCAGATCAAAGAGGTTACACTAACTGGGTCAACTCAGAGAGGACAGGTGGATCAGGACACCATCCATGACTTCCACTTTGAAAGAAGGGACTTACTCCATATGTTAATTACAGAGGTATGAGCATAAAATAATTGCACAGCATTCATACCAACTGTTTTGCACCACTACAAACTCTTTTACAAACTAAGTCAATTCTCTGAACAACAGATTTATAGCCTGCTAAATATGTTCATCAACATGCACATGCAGTGCTCATACTTGAGTGATGGAATGTAATTCAGATTCAGCCTTTGGCAAAGTTTGGGTCATTACATACAACCTTAATGCTCAATGAAAAAAATGCTCACCTGTATGTGTTCGAATATGCCCCTGAAGCAACCATGGTCTAGAGAAAGCTTTCCCACATATCTTGCAGACACAAGGCAGCGTATGAGTTCTGATGTGCATCTTTAAAGCTCCAAGACTGACGTACTCCTTCTCGCAATATTTACAGCTAAAAGATTTCCTCGTTTGAGCGTCGCAGTGTAGTTGCTTGTGCTTCATCAACCCGGAGTACGTGGAGTACGACTTGCTACACAAACTGCATTGAAACTTTTCAGCCTCCACGGCGAGAGGGTCCGTGAGCTTAGTGAGCATGCGATCATCGTCATCGCTTCTGGGGCTCTCCGAACCGCTGTGGTCTTTGGAGGACGTGTCTGAGAGCGAGGATGGGTATCCTGACACAGGCGATAGGTCACTTGGGAGCGGAGAGAGTGGCAAATTGCTCGTAGTCCATACCGTGATAGGGTTATATGCCACAGAGCTAAGGATCTCCGGTTGAGGGATGAGCGGCATTGGATGACTTTTGTAAAGGCATGGTGAAATAAATACTGAAAGAGAACAGACAAAAAGAAAAGAGAAAACTTAGATTAAAAAACCGAGGGAAAGTATGAAAGAAATCTATCAGGCTAAACTGAACTATTGAATTAGAGGCAAACTATTTCGGCCAAGCCATTTCATGGGTGGTCCTAAGGAACCATCCAAGCCTGAACTTTCAAGGCTGCTCTGACTCGCGGGCCATAAAATAAATAGGCTAATTTAGCCATTTCATATCGATAAAGATATTAGTCAAATGGTTTTTAAATATGCAATAAACACGTTATTATTATAAACAAAACACCTTTGCGTAAACTTACCTGTTGGACCTTCAAGTTCACTGTAATTCGGCTTCTTAGATGAGTTGAAGTGTTTCTTTACAAGGAATGAGCGTGGCATCTTGTAAATATTTTAAGCGTTCCCAAAAAATACTGCAGATAAACGTAACGGTCCTCACATAGATTAACAAATTAGGGAGGTGGTAGTCCTTAATGCATATTCCACTGGAAAGTCACTCCATAGCACTGAGCAGTTTGAACAGTCCAACTCCGGGGTAAAGACAAGTAAATACCCCCAATCAGGTGCAGGGGGAGTGGTTACATATCCGTCATTTACAGAGTCGCTCCTGACTCCAATAAGAACTTTGGGTTTTATTCACAACCCTGGTATAGGCGGAGTCGTTGCGATCCTCGGACCAGACAGGTGTTTTGAAAGGCATGGCTATGTATGACAGATTGAATAAAGTAGGGCCGATGTGACAGCAACAAGGAGCGCAGAAGCATCCTCGCTTTAAACGACCCTATAGTTAAAGATGAATGTCCCGTTATAGTCATACTAAGGAAAGGGAAGGCCTACACTTAGAATGGGCATGTAGGCTAACTTAATCTATGGCTCTTCAGAATGCTGCAGAAAGTTCCATTTAGCCAACATAAACGAACCTTCCCAACGTGCGGAGGCCCGAAACTTCTGTGGCCTATAATGATTGCTGCAAAAATAAAACAAGGTGACAGTTATTTATCCGATTACATGTCTAATTCAACGAAGTGATTGAGAAAAACAATTTCATTTAATGAAATGACACGGCATCATTTAGCCTACCAGTTTAAAAGGGATTACTCTGACATCTCAGATATAGGCCTAAGATAGAATAATCATTCTCCCTTTAGCTGAAAATCAAAATCTGTAAAAGGTTGATATAGCGATGTCAAACCCTAAACTGCAGTAGACTAACGTGGCTTATCGAAGTGTTATTGCAAGAGATCTAGCCCTACATCTTAACGAATGACGCGAGCAATCTGAGTAGGCCCTATACTCTTCGTGTTAGCTCTTTGATATTTTAGATAATAGATAAGGCTCTATTAGATAAGGCTCTCCTCTCTCTGAACTGACACAAGTGAAATCACCAATGGCTTTTCAAGGACACTTGTATCAACAATTGAATGAACGCTCCCTTCTTTTTAGAAGCATGGGCTGTTCCACATCGCCCTCCAGTGTTGAGAAGATTACCTGCAGCAGGACTATAATAAGTTCGAAGTTGATTACAGATGTCAATATGGGCCACACTGTTTAGAAGGTTTTTGTTGGCTACACAGTAGGTTATATTCATATTGATTTGTCCCTAATATCTTGCAAAACCTTTTCATATAAGAGAAGATGCCCTTGGAAATAAGTCTTTCTTTCTCCTTATACCTTTTGACATGTGAGAAACCCATAACAGTTATACTGAAGGCCATTGTAGGTAGGCAGAATGGCTGAAGGCAGTTATATAACAAAGATACAGTTACGTTATTTCTTCCTCAGTTGCGGGACTAGTTAGGCTCACATGTACATAATGGATGACAGTGTGGGTGCGGCATAGATTCACTGGGGTATCTCAGGACTTCCCACATTTTAGACTCCTGCTAGAAAGACTAGCAATGCTTCTCTTCAACTGACCACCATGACTGCAATAAAATGGATTAAACACTTTTTGGCTTCTCATGTTTAGATCCTCTGGCTGTGCGATCAGTGTTGAAAAAAAAATCCTGGTGTTTGTACCCAGTTGTGGCTTTGTCAATGTGAAACACGCGTAGTGACTCGGACCAAGCCATAAACAAAGCCAGTTGAGCCAGTTCAGAGTCAGTTGAGCTGAAATATCAACAGCTTATGTAAAACTAAAATCAAATCGCAGACTGCATCTTTAAGCTGAAGGCCTAAAAGATCAATGGCTGTCAGTTTCTTCTAATTATATTTTCCACCCACACTGCTAGATTATTGTATAAGTATATATACTCTTTTGATCCCGTGAGGGAAATTTGGTCTCTGCATTTATCCCAATCCATGAATTAGTGAAACACACTCAGCACACAGTGAACACACAGTGAGATGAAGCACACACTAATCCCAGCGCAGTGAGCTGCCTGCTACAACAGCGGCGCTCAGGGAGCAGTGAGGTGTTAAGTGCCTTGCTCAAGGGCACTTCAGCCGTGCCTACTGGTCGGGGTTCAAACCGGCAACCCTCCGGTTACAAGTCCGAAGCGCTAACCAGTAGGCCACGGCTGACCAAATATTATTATTGACTGAAGCTCCATTATATACTGAAATAATTATAATAATAAAAACCTTTGCCATTATTAAAACATATTTCTTGTTATTGCGCCTAGTAGATATTACAAATGATTTGAACTGAGAATGCTCAGTATGGACGAAATGAAAGTAAACAGCAGGTTTCCAGTGACTTAAATAGTTTTTAATATAAAGATCACAAGCGAGGATTGTTATTCACCGATTAATTAAAGAGAGATTTTTAACAATTCTTTGCAGAACAAATGTATGAATTATGAACCTTGTTGGAACAAGTCACCGTTATGAATTTTGCATGATGTCTATATGTACAGTATGTAGATAATAGAGAGAAACATCTACAGTGTGTTGTATGTGAAAGACTCGCTCCTGAGACACTGTGCTACCAGGATAGAGTTTGACCTAGACAGGAGTGTTGTACAAAATGGATGGACCATGGGACGTGTCTCTTCTCACTATGTTCACACCCCAGACAGCCGGGGACATCTGGCCCTGGGTAGCACAAGATACAGGAGCAACTCAGAGAGCGATAAGAGGACAGGTCTGTCATCCAGGATAGCACTGCGTTTGCTGGGCCTTAGAGGAGCCTGGTCCTGCTTTATTGTGCGTGTGTGTGTGTGTGTGTGTGTGTGTGTGTGTGAGAGAGAGAGAGAGATAGTGCACACGTTTAGACAGACTTTATACCATGGCTCATTGAATGATAGCATTTCTGTGATTAGTTCTATTTTTGTACTCACTCAGGGCGCACCATTGTGTAACATAAATTGTTGCTTGCCACTGCAGAAACAGAGAGAATAGGGCCCCCGACGAGGGACTTTTCTGTGATCTCAAAACACTTTCTAATTTGTGAAATCTGAAATTGGATTTGCTCATGACTTGGGAAAATGTCACTCATTTCCACATTATACACGACGAGTAGACTTTATAGGCTCTATGGGCGCCTGTAAACCAAAGCAATTTCTTGTGTTACTGTATCCTGGCTTTTCCTGTTAATAACACAAAGTCAAGCTGACAGTCCAAAGTCTAATTAGGACTCATTTTCAATGCATGTGCTACACAGACACACACCCTGCTGTCTCCACCAGCCTGGACAATGCACTGCATATGTGCAGTAAAGAGGCTGCTTCAACGATAAGCATCACTATGACTGCTTTAAGGAAGAATACTGCAATTTTCATCTCCACCCACGGGAAACTCTTGCAGATGCGTCATTCCTTGTGGCATCAGCAGCCATCTTTTGAATCTTGAGTGTGGGCAGGAGTTATCTGAAAAGTAATGATTCTGTTGCGTGATTAAATACAATGAAATATTCCACTCAAAAAGGCTGTTCTAGGTCATGGAATAGACCAGATAGTCTACTGAGGTAGATCTGTGCTGCTGGAAATTCAGCTGCTGCTGCTGTGATTCTAATGTGCCCAATATTTCATTTCAGCAATTCCATATGTCAATGAATTGTGATATTTTTTTCCTGAACATTGAAAGCAGAGCTGTTCTGACCAAAATAAACTTAAAATGGAATCATCATTGTTGGATCATGCCAAACAATGGCAAGTCCTGTTAATTACCCTGTCAAACAGAGCTTATCCGGTATGAAGAAGAGATTGCAGGTGAACTTCCCTGCAAACAAAGAGATACTTGTCTGGTGGCACTTTGAACAGTTTAATTGGCTCAGACTCAGCAAATCATTTTAATCTCATTCTAGCTTGAAACTTGAAATGTGTTAATTGTGGACTTGTTTTCTTATCTGCAAAACCTAATTACTGACAGGGAACCATATGCTTTGTTCCTTTGTAAATAAGGAATGTCAAGGCCATTTATTTTCTGTGGACAGTAAGGTGGAAAATTATTTTCATCTTTTCTATGTCAGTATTATTGAATAAGAGGGGGTCTTTTCAGATATTGTCAAAAATATTTATCACTTAATTGTCAGTGGAGGTCTGCTTTTCAGGGACTAGTTTCGCTGACTCATCATGCTACAAACTGTGGGAAATGGATTATTTGTAGAATGCTAAAATGTCTTGTTATTGAATTTGATTGACAGTGATGAATCATGGGAGGACAGCTTGATGGATTTCTGATTACCGCAGTAGAAATATGACGGAACAACCTGATAGTATATTCTAACACACAGACTGACAACACTGCAAGTCAGCAATTCAGACCGCCTATATGAAAACCACTAAGGTAAGCATCAGCACGAGTATCATATAATAAAAAATATATTTAGGAATGCACAATCAATTCATCATATCAGCACTTTAGGGCTAGAGGCTTGACACAACCGGCAAAGGCAGCGGCTGTAAAATTAGGTACAAAAATATCTGCAGTGCAATTAAATTTGACATTCATGGTAATATGTGTGGGTTTTACAAAAAGAAAAGTCCATTTGACTAGGTCCTAAATGTCTATGTAACCAGAAGATGGGACATTTTAAGACAGTGGGTCACTAATGGATTAGGCATGATGACTGATGAAATAATAAAATGTCTTTTTGACCATCTTCCCAGGGTCACATTTCTTGGCACCTGTGATAAAGATAAGAAAAAGAGGTATTAAAAAGAACAATTATTTTTCCGTTTTAGTTTCACAATAAAAACAATGAGAAAAATGCCAACCGTGAAGGACAGCAAATTTATTCAGAGAAGAAACAAATAATAAAAAATAGTTTTTAACAAAAAAACACCTGCCACAATTATTGGCAACACTTGAAAAACATTTTTAATTTATATTCAACTTTTTTAAGGCAATCAGTGTGGCTGTAATCCATGATTTCTGCCATGATCCATGATGTCACACAAAGGTCAGTTGCCCTAGTCATTCTTCAACATGAGAAATACAAGAGAATACACAATTCAAATAAGGGGAAAGAATATTGACCTTGGTAAGCCAAGAAGTGGGCATAAAAACAGGTACAGTATACTTGCCTGATTTACAGTTAAAACAATAATTAAGAAGGTCCAATCAAATGGAACTGTTTCTAACTTGCCTGGAAAAGGACCCATGTTCATCTTGCCTCTATGCAGGAGAATAGTAGAGAGGCAAAAAATCCATGAGGTCCGTAGGAAAAGCCCAGGAAAAAGCAGAAACGTCGGTCACCAAGTCTAAAAAGCACCAGAAGTGAACTCCATGCTAACAGATTATTTAAAAGGCATGCCAGAGAGAGAAAAAAAACCCACTTCTTGTCACTTAACTAAAAAATATAAATGGTAGGAGTTGGTAAATGCAACTGGGACATTTCCCGGAACCATATACTATGGTCAGATGAAAAGAAAATGTATCTTTTTGCCAACAAAGGTGGGTTTGGCGTACATAAGAATGACAAGACTTAAAAGTACCCCACGAAGTATGACTATGGTGGGTGGGTGGGGTCATGAACTAGCCTAGAAATCTAGACGCACCCTAGCGGCAGCAAATTAATTTGCTCAGTCTGTACGTCTAGTATCAAACCATAGGGATTTCTATTGGCTGACGCCGTGGACGTCATCCAATCACAGCGCTCTATTTTGTTAGAGAGTCTTAAGGCGGGCTTAACAGGATAACAACAGTCCTGCGACGGTGAACAACAAGGAAGGTGGCTATGGCGAACGAAGAGCGGTTGTTTGAATCGGCGTTGGCGTCAACTTTGGAGGAGTTGGACTTGTGCTTTTCTTTGAAAGTTGAGCAACACAATGCACTTAAGTCATTCCTTTCGGAGAAGGATGTATTTGCCGTTTTGCCGACCGGATACGGATATGGTCGTAGCGCTGGCCTATTGCATGCCTAGGCAGTTTGAAAGACAATTCTCTGCCCGCCCCTTGGATTAAGCAAGGTGAATGGTTCGATTCCAGACTATACATTTAAATGATATAGGATGGCCCGCCAGGCTAGTCATGAACTACATGAACAATACATTATACATCCGAATCTGGATGGCTCTGCCAAGACACTAAAAGTGGGTCATGAATGGATCATCCAGCATGTCAGTGATCCAAAAGATCATTACGGAACATAGAATAAAGTTTCTGCCATGGTTATCTCAGTTCCCTGATCTGAACACCAACCAATGGGCTGATCTAAGGGGAGAATGCACAGGAGAGGACTCGGGGAGATCCGGAAGAATTGGGGAGATCTGGAGATTCTGCAAAGAGGAATGCTCTCAATCCTTTATGAGATGTTATAGGAGAAAACTATGAGCTTTTCTATTGGCAAAGGAAGACTTAACAAATAATTGAATACAGGGGTGCCAATAATTGTGGAAGATGACGTTGGGGGCTTAAAAAAACGTAAAAAAACTAACACCTGCTGGCAGATGTTGCATTTGGGTGAACCATCAGGATTATATTACCAAGTGATCTGCTATATAGTGCCACACAATACCTTAAGATACCTTTAATGTCGGTCCTTCAATGTCTGCAGTAAGCTCCTCAGGATGTTTTACCAGTCTGTTGTTGCCAGCGTCCTCTTCTATGCTGTGGTATGCTGGGGAGGAAGCACAAAGAAGAAGGATGCTGGGCGACTAGACAGGCTAGTAAGGAAAGCTGGCTCTGTAGTGGGAGCTGAACTGGAGTGCATCACTTTAATATCAGATAAAAGGACCCTGAGCAAACTGATCAACATCTTGGACAATGAATGTCATCCACTCCACAGCACTATTATAAAGCAAAAGAGCCTGATTAGCTGGAGACTTCGCTCACTGCCATGCACAACTGAGAGGCTGAAGAAGTCATTTGTCCCCAGGGCCATTGAACTGTTCAATGCTTCACTTAAGGGAAGAGGAGAGATAGACTTCTCTGCATAGTCTCTCTGCCTCTCCACCCTCTCCATGTTTGAGTACTGACTGCCCACTACTGTTTTACTACTGTTTTACTACTGTCCACAGCCTAATCAATGTCTTACTACTGTTTTACTGCTACACTGTTTTTCATGCTATATTAGCACACATGACCAATGGCTTCTGCTACAATACTGAATGGCTGTAATATTACCTCAACCTATTCTTGCACTGACATAGTTTTTACATAGTTTTTATATTACCTTGTCTACATTATACATTACTCTCTTATTTGTCCATATTATTTATGCTGGTCTCTAGACCTTATTCTTGCACTGTTAGACTACTGTTGGACTGTTTTTTGCACCTTCACCATGAAACTCACTCTCTTGAGCACCTTACCATGCACACAGAACTACAGGCCAGTCCCGGCCCTGTCACTGAAGCGTCTCATGCTTGATCATCCTTTTTTAAATTTAAATTTAATTTATATAGTATATTTAGTATTTAGTTTTGTTAGGTTTTCTTATCTTCTACTGTCTCTATTGTACAGTGGAGTTTTGTTATGTGTATATACTTATATTTACCCTTTCTGTTGTAAGTGCATTTTGTGTGTGATGTCTGTTTGCTACTGAGACCTTGAATTTCCCCTTGGGGATCAATAAAGTATCTATCTATCTATCTATCTATCTATCTATCTATCTATCTATCTATCTATCTCCTGGTCCTTGAACAGCACTGCAAGCATATGATTTTTACCAACCACACAATACCCCTGAATACCCTTCAATTCCACTACATTTTTAATTGAATTCTTTTTTTATTTAATTTATACAGTGGGTGACTAGCAGGAGTGGTAGCTGAAGAACATTTGGTTTTTGTCTGAACAGTACAGTATCCTAGTTCATGAAACCTTTTTGTCTCTTTCAGGCTATGTAAATTGGCCTTAAGTGCATGCAACTAACACTAATAAAATCAATATGAGGAATGGCCACTATTGACCTAAATGGCCTTGAGGTGGAAGAGCAAAATCCATCTTATTGCATTACTTTACCCATTGCTCTTACAGAAAAACCAATGTAGCGCAGAGAGAGGCTTTCCAAAATGTGCTCTGTGACTGTCACTTGCTTGAAGGTTAACTATAAGAACTGATGCTAACTACTGCATAACATATTTTCCCCAGCAAAATACAGTGATGATACATGAAAATGATGCATGCTATAATATCGTTTCATGTCGACCTCAACAGAATGCAATAATGTAGTGGATGAAAACAAAGTGCAATCGTCTCTCTATTTGATTAAGCCATCAATATGATGCTCAGTACCAAGGAAACCTCTCAACAAACAACTCACTTGCTTTGAATTTGTGTACTCATGTAATTCCCACCCCAGAGGTATATTCTATTCACTTAGAAATTATCTTTGTGTTCAGATCAGTGACCGCACACAGTCACACTCCAACTCCACACAATGGCAAGAATCCAAGAATAATTGACATATGTGTGCAGCTTACATAACTTTCAACACTGCTTTGAGTACAGCATCTCTTCAAAAATGAATTCACACAAATCTCAATTAAATGCACAGTGAACAATAAATGGAGCAGGAAGCAGATGAATTCATCCATTTGTTGTGTCCATTTAAATACTTTAAAAAGTTACCTGACCATCTCAGAGCAGGATCAGACAAAGTCCATCTGTCCTTTGGCCACATGTATGGACATCTACCTGTACAAGTATGGGATCATTAGGCTTAATTATTTAGTATAAATGAGAGAAAGTGTTACAATTACTAAGTAAATCACATCTTACTGCTCTTCTAAGGGCATATACAGTATGGGTACAGTATGGGTACAGTATGGGTGGGTGGGTGGGTCAATTGTTTCCCTGTCAGCTGGTCACACTGATGTGTAGGCTGGTACATGTATATGGTTCATCATCATTATCCAGATCTGGACAAAACTTCCCCAGTCTGCTCTAGCTAGAAACTATTGCCATGGCAGCAAGGTCCAAATCACTTGTTTTAAATATGCAAATCGGCTGATGTTGTGGCATGCTATTAATCATATTTGCATGATTCCCATCTTCATCACAGAAAGCTTCAGAACAGCCCCTGTATGGCACGTGGATTCATTTAGGGCTACCACATTATGTTGCAGTGCAATTCATGCAGATAATTGCCTGTAAAGCCAGCCGTTGGGACACTTCTCTCCATGCCCTCTCCGTGCCCGCGCGGTGTTTTATTTCCACGCAAGGCTCACATACATTCTGAGAGTCTGGTCACGGGCAGAACAGAGAGGGTTGGTTGAACAAATGAGCTACTGAGCAGTTGACAAAGCAAGGGAAAGCGTTTGCCATTCAGACAGGCATTTAACCACCACAGAGTAGACAGCGACCGGACAGCGACCGATCAGGGAGAGCGAAGATGTGAAGATGCATGCCGCATGGTTTGCGGAGGATGTTGATGGATGGGGATAACCTAGTATCGTCTCTGTCGAGGGAATACATCACAAGGACATGTTTAAGGTGTCGATGTGGAATATCTGACCATTTTCGTGGTATGACGGCTTGCAGTGCTTGCTGGGTGGTTGTGATTGGATCTGCTTTGAATTTGCAGATGTCTGTCTGAAAGATAAACTGTTGGCTTTCGATTATGATTGATGAAAGGATCAGAGTGAAACCGATATCAAATTACCACCTGTTACCAGAAAATCAGGTAAGCTTCAATTCACGTCACTCTCCTTTTTTTGATCTTAATTACTGTTTGCTTGCGTTCTTCGGGAGGCTATCTGTGCAGTTTGATGTTTGAAAAACGATATGCGTAGCTTTAAGCACCATGCATTGTATGACACATTAGATAAGAATGTTATCAGTTATTATTAGCCTATCATTAGATAATCATATGAGGAAGAGCATCCTATTATATCATCTTGATGTGGCGATCTGTACCAGAATTGACTTATAACTAACCAGGAGTATGGACGGATTCTAGGTATATTGCAAAAATACAAGTATATAGCAGAATTCTTTACTCTCCGCAATGCTACAGAAGTCTGGGGTTATTTGGCCAAGCCTCTCATCTCGCTGGGATATAGGCAACCGCTTTTTTCTTTTACGTTGGAGGAGAACTGTCTGTCTGTGACTCCACTCAAGCAACATGGGCTAATGATGCCACGTGAACGAATGTTTAAGATTTCTTGTCGGCATCGAGCCCAAGCACATCTGCATCGTTTTACTAAATGTCCATTAAACCAATGTGCACAAGCCCAGCCCGCCCTATACCCAATTTAGAGCACTAGTCACCTAACTGAAGCAGGGCCCTTCTGGTTTCCAGGAAGTCTGTTAACATCTTAGTAGTTCTGGCACTAGGTTTGATCAGCATCATTTGATTGGCATATCATTTTTGTCTTGACAACGTTTTACAACGTGCTACTGCGTTGATCTTTGACTATATGTTAAGGTTTTTAAGTTGTTTAGGTTGCATAGGCTGTAGCCTACCATCTATGGGGCTGTGCCAAATTCCTTCACTGGCAGACTTAACACAACTGTCAAGGGTGCTTCCCCTTAATAACATACCATGCGTGCTCTAGAAGTGTGAAACAAGACTCCAGAAACCATACTAAAGAAGTGATATTCCCATAGAGTTTCTGCCATAGTTCTCTCATGGGTAGGTTTACAGCCACATGAGCGATAGAACACTAAATTACAGCAGCAGTAGAGCAGATGTGTCCTCCATCAGCTCTCATGCAGGACTAGATTAGAGTGGTTTACACACACACACACACACACACACACACACACACACACACACACACACACACACACTATCACTCTCTTACTCTCTCGCTCTATGCCTCTCTAGCTCTTAGATTAATTCAAAACCATCACAACTAAATATTTTTAAAAGTTAAAATTCATCAAGCAGGTGTTGCTTGAATGAAGGTCAAAGCTGGACTACATTAGAATTTAATGCATGACTTCTGGTAATGTATCAGCATAATTCTAAAGCAGAGATATTTTGAGGCATGTGCATGACTCACATCCCTGTGTGTGTGTGTGTGTGTGTGTGTGTGTGTGTGTGTGTGTGTGTGTGTGTGTGTGTGTGTGTAGTGTGTGTGTGAGGGTCTTTTAACTGAGAGAACAGGCTGTGAGTTTGTGCAGCAAAGTACTTTGAAAACATTCAATGCGCTCTTCATAAGGAAAAAAAGAAGGAAAAAAGGAAAATGTGTTTTTTCACCCTTCATGCAAAGTTAATTTTGTACCAATCATTATCTTAGTTCTGAGGTGTTTGGTCAAGGGTTCTTTCCCATTCCAGAGAATTCTGGTCAATAGTGGGCTTACTGACCATACTTATTTGTCAACGGTATTTGACAACAGGTCCACAGTGTTAATTGACACTGTGGCACCTGTGGCTCAGTAAAGTAGAGCCTGTCAGAAAAGCCTGTTAGAAATTATTTTCCACAGATACTGACAGGAGCATAGCCTTTGTGTGGTTTTGTAGTTATCTTACATGGTTTCTACACACAGTGTGCCTTTTATTTGCAGGCCATAATTGCTAGGAAAATTGTTTGAGGACTAACAAGAAAATCAGTTTCTGATGGAATGAAATGCCAAGATATATCCTGCATTCAGCAGTCACTGCGGATTCCTTTTGAGTATACCTGCATTCAGCAGACTGCAGATTCTTTGTGAGTGTATGCATACCTGCATTGTCAATTACACTGCTACTACAGCTTAAACATTTGAAATTGTATGATTTTATATGTGGGTGTAGCGTATCAGTTGCAAAGAAATTCACAAGCAAATCTCTCCTATCACTGTCACTGCACTTAAGCGTATTCTGAGTTGTGGCTTTGATATGACACAGCAGTTGAATGTAGATGTTTCTGATGAAATAAAGCTACTCTCTTGCATCTTCCTTGGTTCACAGGAGACTCTGTACACTGATTTGCACAGTGGGGTTTGAGACATGAAACAGTGAGTCAGTTAGCACCAGTGGCAAGGCTGTCTGATCTAGTACAGATCTCATTTCTTTTGGGACAAAAAGACTGTTGACATGTCAATGACATTTTTATTTACTCAGATTCCCCTAGCTCCGCCCCCCACCGCCTTTGTCCTCACGTGACACAAATCACCCCTGCTGCTGGCCAAGTGACAAACATCACTGGCACAGAGTGAGATCTGTGGATAAGGTCAGGTGACCAGGGCGTCGAGTGGAGAACGAGCTTGGTATTATTCCTGCCCACCCCCTGCCCCTCTCCCATGCCACCCCCTCTGGCACCCTTGATCCCCCAACCCCCCAGCTGCAGTGACACCGCTGCTGTTTTGTGCATTGAATAGTAATACATCAGGCCGCTCACATGCACAGAGACCAGGAAGCAGGACAGAGAAAATCACTGGGGCATGTTGCACTATTACACTTACTATTCAAGATAAGGCCAGATGGTGTGTGTGTGTGTGTGTGTGTGTGTGTGTGTGTGTGTGTGTGTGTGTTTGGGTGGGTAGGGGTTTGTACATCTAAATGTAGAAATTGCATGAAAACATCTTGTTGCCAGCCATTGCTAACCTGATTCTAGGCAGTGATGGAAATGATGGTCATTCTGCTGATAATAGTAAGCTGAGTCATAATGTCTTTGAGATGCAGCAGCTTGAAGAGTGTGTATACGAACGCCTGTGTTAGCGCAGCTCAGATGCCCAGGGATCACAGATGCAAATTAGCTATGTAACTAACTTTGGTGCAGCAATTGTGTTGTTCATGGCCCCCGTCAAATAAACTGAACTAAACATGCACATGTTCTTCTAGTTTTGCTGTTATAGTATAGTATAAGTATACTCTTTTGATCCCGTGAGGGAAATTTGGTCTCTGCATTTATCCCAATCCGTGAATTAGTGAAACACACTCAGCACACAGGGAACACACACTAATCCCGGCTCAGTGAGCTGCCTGCAACAACAGTGGCGCTCGGGGAGCACTGAGGGGTTAGGTGCCTTGCTCAAGGGCACTTCAGCCGTGCCTACTGGTCGGGATTCGAACCGGCAACCCTCCGGTTACAAGTCCGAAGCGCTAACCATAGGCCATGACTGTTGTGATCATGTCTCTCATCTCAATCAGTCTATCACAGTGTTTGAAAGAATATCTCCATATCATGTGAATCAGCAAAGATTTATTTTTTTCTCCCCCCCTTCATAACTGCTTACTCTTCCATCTAGCGATAGGTAGCTCCCTTAAAATACTGCTGCTGGCAATCTAATCAGCTTTGACTCGCCGAAGCATGAAATAAGCGAAACTCTCATTTTATCTGCGGGCATCCACTAGTTTTGATCCTAGGGAGCAGACATACTAATGAAAATGTGTGTCGCTTGGGTCAAAAGGGTCTGCTAAATGAATAAATAGGATAAATGGGGATTTTGTTTTCTCTTAAAATCTGAGCCAGTGCTTCAGAGCTTGCATGCATATGTGCAGGCAGTGCTCAAGGGCATGTCTTGTTGATAAAATTTGTGTTGTGCACATCGATTGGAAAAGAAGTGGTACACACAAGCGCATCGGCTCATCTCTTCCCTTAGCCTACTGGGTAGTGTCTTTGTTTCAGAGTATGCTGAAGAAGACATCTATAACTGGTCTTCGCATGTGGCCCACTGTAGACAGCAGGGCACACGCAGCACACAGCAGCCCGTCTAATACCAATTAAAGTACGTGTACCAGACATATGGATTTACAAAGGATTTCTTGACATATAGAGCAAAGAATACACAGGTTAGTTAGTGCAAACACACATTCAATGGTTTCAATGGTTGCTACGGAAGCATAATATCTCCACATGCTGCAGCTCTGTATGGCATATCTGTTATGAAGTAGAGTTATTTTCTTTAAGAAGAGAGAAGTGGCTGCTGTCCTATGGATTCCATATAATATGGTTACCATAGACCCAGATGTGAGTATAGCCTGCAGATTCAGACTGGTGAAAGGCCAGCAATCACAAACTTAAAGTTATTTTCAGATGGCCTTTTAGATGCAAGGCAGACAAGATCATGAAGCAGAGCCCTGAAAACATCTATCAGCCAGCCATTCACAAGTTTAAACCGCAAACAAATATCAGGTTCAATAGAAAAAATAATAGAGGGAAACCAACATAATGTTTCGATTGAAAGCACATTTACTTTAGTGACTGTTCGGCCAGAGTGTTTGCCGCAAATATATGTGGGTGTCTGGTCAATTTAAGTATTTCACTTTGATAAATCTTATGGGATTAGTCAGATAAGCTGGGAATGGCTACCCATGTGTTAAGGAATGGATTTAGGGTGCTGCCCAGAGTCAAATTAAACTCTGCTGCTATTTGCAAAGTGAGGGTTGATTAATTTAGGATCTTATGTTATCTCCAAGGTATTAAGGCCATATTCATATAAGCTTATAGTGATAAATGAGACTGCAGTGTACTGGAATGGAATGTTTCCTGCGCTGTGTTATCCAGCTGACCTCATGTGCCGTGGGCTCGCCGGGTTAGCTACTCTCCATAATGGACTGAAATAAATGTATGAAGTGGATCTTAAAGTGTAACATTTTTAAGTACTCTTCATTACTCAATTTAGTTTACTTTGCACTTGAAAGTGAACATTTTTATCAGTTGGACATTAATAAGAATTTCACACAACCTACTTTTCAGGTCTTGGTTTGCCTTTTTTTGGACTGTGTAGGATTTGTGATGCTGTGAATATTAAGCTGTGTGGTCTTTGTGTTTCTGAATGAAAGGCGAATCCTGCCAGGGATACATTATTGCCTATGCATGTAGATGCTCTCCCAGCAGAAGTGTCTCGCATACGTGCCATCAGAGAATACAAAGCTGTACAAGCTTTAAAATCCCACCCCAGTCTTTCACAAGTTGTGCATTTTGTAAAACTGTATATCCCCTCAGCGTGACATCTTGTGCAGAAAAACACAGTGCAGTGGTTCAGTTGATCTTTTTAAAGGGACTCCATGTGATTTTTTTTAATGGGATTTTTTATTTGAACGGTGTTACAGGAAGTAAGTGAATGCACACCTGAAAAATACAACTGTACTGTAAATAGTACTTTAGATCAATACATTGATCAGAAATCAATGTCCATAACAACACTGAATAATTTAGTGGTGAATGCAACTATATATGAATACCTTCATTGACAGCTTTTTTGTATTGACTGACCCTGAATGAACTAGCCAAATTCAGTTTTTCAACCTTTGCATGCTTGACATAAGTCCGGCTGTTGTAATCAGAAATACACACGTTATTCTCTGTGGTATGGTATACTCCATTTGTGCCATGAATCTTGTTGATCTCTATTGGCATGTACCTGGTTGTGTAAGGTTCTGTCAGGCCAAGTCCCATCCATCACCACAGCTAAGGTCAGTCACTGGCCCTTTTAAAATGTCAGTCTCTAATTTTTCTCAGTTTCTTTATGGTGCAGAATTGATCTGGTTTCAAACACAGTTGAAGTTCCATCAACTGACACACATCTCAATTAATTAACAGTAAAGGATCATTGTTTAGCCAGTGGCAGCATGGTTTGACATGTTAAGGTCACAATGGTTAAATAGGCAAATAGGCACCATCTTCCAGATGAGATGGTGGCCAGCAATTTTAATTGTGTGTGTGTGTGTGTGTGAGAGAGAGAGAGAATGAGAGAGAGAGAGAGTGAGAGAGAGAGAGGGACAGAGAGAGAGAGAGAGAGATCAAAGCTGTTGAATCAAAGTTATACCTTGTCATGTTTTTAGGCACAGGTTATGACAAAATTGAATGTTGATACATCTGTCCCTTAGTCTCACTCACTTTATTTCCTGGTCCATGTTTCTATTCCTGGTGTAAAATCTTGGAGCTGAGAGTCTGGTAAGTGAGGCATGAGAGAGCTGACAAGAGTCAGCAAATTGTACTGCCGGAGAGATCACTTGATAGAATTTAGCCATTTATGCACATCCTGAGCAAGCTCTCACCTTATGCACATCCTGAGCAAGCTCTCACCTTATGGGGTGCATTAAGTGGGAAATACAGACAAGAAGAGAAACCATACTATCAAGAAGAAGCATTTCTGAAACGAGGGACCTTTTTACTGTTTGATAGTCACTTACTGGGAGTCCTAGGAGACTTGCGGAGAAGGCCCCCAGTTTAAACGTAGGGCAACATGTCAATCATGCCGACTTGAGCCTGAGTGCTACTGTGCTCTCTCCTTCAGCTCATGGGATCCAGGGGATTACTGTGGCAGGTCTGCGGCCCAGCTTTCAACAAAGCTCGTCTGATCTGAGATCAGTAGCGGTCTCATCGCCCGACCGGCTGACGTCCGCACGCCTGCGTTCGGCTGTCCAGCTGCGTGGGCCTCGAGACGACCTCCAGCAAGGGCTCACCTCATTCATGGCTTGACCTCCTCACAGTACGCGCTGTGGACAGTTCCATCGAGGTAAGTCTGTGAAAGGCCCGGGAGAGAAACCAAATCATAAGTGTCTTTTTCAGCTCACAACCTAAATGTTGTTTCCACTTTCCACATGCATGCAGCTGCATGGTAGTTTCATGCCCGTTTTAGTTATGCAAAGAGCTCTTATCTACTAAGGCCCAGTTATAGCTGCTGTGTAAATAGAACAAGAGGAATTATTCAACACATGCTAAGACATACACTGTGTGAAAGATGTCAGTATGATTCAGGCCAAACGGTTACCACTTAGATGTAGAGAGAAACAACTGGATCCTGAGCTCGGACTCATCTAATTTCTCTCCAATAGTGGTTTTGATGTTCCACAATTCCCTGAGACAAAGCACGGTACATTTGCAGCTGTCTTAGTATTCCGTGTGTTGTGTTAGGTTGCAGCTTATTTGATTTCCTTGCATTCTCCCCGTTCGCTGACAAATAACAGTTGGTCTGATTAAGAAAGATCCCCATTCACAGCCAATGTCTTCCTGCTCTGCTCAACCCACACTGAAGCAAAAATAATGGTGCCCAAGTGGTAAGAGCTGTGGCTTCTAAAGCCATTTATTAGCACGCTAAAGCTCGCAGTCTGTGAATGAATTATTTACAATGGAGGTTAATAGTCTGCTGTCTCCTGCAGCCTGGGACTCTTGGACCTTATTCTATCAAAGGAAATAAGTCAAGGAACTCATTTGAGTATAAAGAATGATATACTAGCACAGTTGACATTGAACATTACCATCAGATGCTTAATGTACATATTAATGCCTTTAATGCTGCAGTATGCGTAGTGAACTCTGTTTTTGTGACACAGTGTTAAACAGTGTCACTGTGTGTGCTATCCCTATTAATGAATGATTATGTAAGGATTTCCCAATTCATACTTCTATGGCAAGCTTATGAATGTGTTTGTTTCTTTTTATTGTAGGGCAGTCTCCCTCTAAGTACCATAGCACATGGATTTCAAGACTTCAAATGAAGAGGTATAATGGAAAGATTATTGATGTACCCGTGAAATCATTGCTGATTAATGTGCCCATGAAATCTCCCTTTTGCTGGTCTGATCTTGTTTTATGTCTGCCTGGAAATGTTTGTCTAGTGCTGCAGGAGACGATGCAGATATGTGAGGCATTTGTCTTGACTCATGTTTGCGAGCTGTAAAAATCAAAAGGTTTCTGTTAAATCATTAGCATAAGCACAGCGATGCGGATTTAGCTGTTTTTGCATTTATGCCGTATTATGTCAAATTACCCTGATGATTTAGCATGCAGCATCACTGCAATAAAACAGCCTGACTGTTTTTATGCTGATATCAGGTGGTGGCTCATCGCTGGAGGCGCTGGTCTTACCCAAGCTGTGGTGAAGAGTCTGGTTTGCTTTAGCAATATTACCTTTGACTTTGAGATGCTCCTGCAGCCAGCACTGTGTTGACTAAGCTCCCATAGGTAGGATTCCCAGAGTGCAGAATGTGTTGCCCTCCCTTTGCCAGCGGGGCAGTCAGCATGGGCACACTTCCCTCGTTGACACAAGAGTACCACAGAGGTGTATACAACATATCCACAATACGTTTTCATTGAAATTCACTCTTCCAAAAGATTGTGTGACTGTACAAGCTAAAGCTAGTCTTGCTACTCCCCGGCTGTGATGGCCTATTACACAGTAAACAAAAAGGGCCCAGTGCTTTGGCTATTGTGGTTTGTAAACATCAATGCCAGCTGCTGTTCAGAAGCATCACACAGGTTTAAATATGGAAACTACGCCTCCATCTCTAATTCTTAAGAAGTTGGTGAATATGCTGAACGAGGCTTTTGTAAAACCTTGTTGAGTGACTTTATTCTTATTTATTTCACATACAGGCAATGTAAAAATTAATTGATTGATGAACAGATATGTCTATTTTGACTGACATACTGTACTGTAGACAAGAGTGTCACTTTCTTTGTTGTTGGATTCTTGTTTGTTTTAGGAAATTAATTATAGTCAAGTCTATTTATTTTTATAGCACATTTAAAAGCAACAGCATTGCACCAAAGTGCTTTACATAAAATTAAAAGTTTACTTAAAAACTCAAAGATAACAACAGATGGCCCTTGTAATAATACTAATGAACATAAAAAAGCTTTATTTAAATGGCATTAATTCCTTTAATAATGTGGCTCAGTTAAGCTGCTCTTGAGTGACATTAAAAAAACATATTTTCTGAAAGATAGCATTCATTTTCATTGTAGCATTATTGTTCTTTGACTTCACTGTAAACCCAAGCCACCAACATGTTTTGCACCTGGCCTCTGCCATTGTCTCTGGAGGTGTGAAAATCTGTCATGTTGGAATATTCACTCTGAAGCTCAATAAATTAATATATGTGTACATTTAGTGACTATACAATACACATGCACACACACACACACGCACTCATGAACACACGCAAACACACATATAAAGATACATGCACACACACACACACACACACAAATAAACACACACAGACACACACACACACACACACACACACACATACACACACATAAATGCACACCCACGCATAAACACAAACACGTACACGAACGCATGCACCCGCACCCACACACCCACACACGCACACACATATGCAGGCAAGCAGGCACAAGCACACACCCCACACACATAGGCAGGCTAGCAGGCACAAGCACATACACACACACACACACACACACACACACACACACATAAACACACACACACACACACCATTACCCCCACAGACACACACTCACAAGCGAACACATGCACACACAGACACACATACACATGCAGGCAAGCAGACACACACACACACACACACACACACATACACACCCCATTACCCCTGCAGACACACTCACACACGAAAACTCACACACAGAGAAGCACAACTTTCAGGCTACTGCACGCTAGCCCAGCTCATTAACCACTACACTACCACCGCCCCATTTACATACACAATAGTTGCAAGAGTAGGGGATGGAGTAGGAGATGGAAATAAATTGACAAGCGTGATTTGTTTTTGCGGAGAGAATGTGCAGGACTGAGTGATGGTCATATTTTGTACCGCTTTGCAGTACTACTAGTTCATTAGACTTTTAAGCACTTGGATTCTGTGAAAGCTCCTAATGGACCATCTAACAAGCACAGTGACACAATGTGTGTTATCTACGTCCTTGATCATTGCTAAGTAGCTGACTGCTCGGACAATAAAATGAACACAAAAGGAACAGGAATTTGTCACATAGTACTTGGGGAGATTGGCTTTTGATGTATTGGTAGCACCATGTTTGCAATATAGATGTTGCTTAGCTTTACAGGAGCCATCCTTGCGACAGTCACACTCTCTAAGAGGAACCTCTCTGTTTGACTTTGTGCCATGACTCACTCCTGGTGTTCCTCTTTACTGTAAATCCCACTCGGTGTCTCTCTACACTTGTAGATGCAGACACCATGATACAAAGCATAATTCCACTGCTCACTGTATGAAAACAATCATACTCGCTGTGCACTTTCACAAATGCCACAAAGTCACAGGCAATTGTAAAGCTCTATCTAAAAATAGGCAACGCAGTCTTCACATTTTTTGGCTTGAGGATGACAAATGCACCCTGTTTGGCAGCTTTCTAAAGCATGCTGTCATTGACGTTTGTCATTAATAAACTTGTCATGAATAGTTGAGCCCCATCCCTTAGGTTTCACTGCAATTTCAAGGACAAGATAGGCATCCCAATTAGCGTGGGGGTGGGTCTACAGAAGGGTCATTTACATGTGTTCACAGATGACAGACATTTCACAGCTTTCCTCAGGCTGTATGTGCGTGAGTGAAATTAGTTATTTAGCCAGTCCATGATGGACTTTGATTGCTATGTACTGTAGTTTGATAGGTGGGTTGGATCGACTCTCATGTTAGACTCAGATAGATAGAGTCCGTTTATTGTTCAAATTTACTAGATTATTCTAAATTGTTTTTTTAGACATTCCCTGGCTACTACATGCCAGATTAAAT
Source organism: Alosa sapidissima (assembly GCF_018492685.1). NCBI lineage: Eukaryota > Metazoa > Chordata > Actinopteri > Clupeiformes > Clupeidae > Alosa > Alosa sapidissima. Next base: position 12,075,654 of record NC_055957.1, read on the forward strand.
AGACCATAATCTTACTCATAATTTTCAAATGCATTAACTGGATGCCCAGTTATGGGTTTACTATGTTGTTCCTTTCTCTACAAGGTAGTTTATCCTCAGTTTTGAGTGTTTTTTTGAAAGGTCTGTCAGTTTTCCCCCTCTTTTTGTTTTTTATTTTATTTTATTTTCAATTGTTTCCCTCTTACTTTTCACTTAATCCATTTTATGTGATTTTAATACTATTGCCTTGAAACTTTTGAACTATTGAAACTTTTGGAGTATAGAATTACATCAACATGACCATGAACAACAACAGTGATACAAAAAATTGAATAATGAACCATACCAGCGTAATAAGTCCAGGTTTCACGAAGCAGAAACTGAGAGTTTGGTTTGTCGTCTAAGCCGTGTCCCTAAATGTTGTCTGACAATTCATTACATTTAATTTCATGGCCCGTTAAGTGCTCATTGTAAATGAGAGATGACAAATGCTTGTGCTGGTATTGATTGCTTACAGACGAAGACTGGGATTTATTTGCTTCAAGATGGCAACGAAGAACCTTTCAATGTACGCCTGCATCTGGCCAAAGACATTCTGACCATTCAGGAGCAAGATGTTATCTGTGTGTCTGGGGAGCCCTTCTATTCCAGTGTGAGTGATCCAGTAATTCAATGTGAAATTGAGACAGCACGCTGACATTGAAAGTGTGAAAGCAAAACATGTCGAGAATTCATAAAGATGGCCCATGACACATCCTCTCTTTTTGTGTTTGTCTGTTTCATGCTCTTCTTTCCTTTGTTCTCTATGTTAATTTCCACTTGGTGAATGTTCTTCACAGGAAAGAACTGTGACCATCCGCCGTCAGACAATTGGAGGATTTGGCCTGAGCATCAAGGTATGTTCTCAAAAACAGTGACACACAACATGGCTGAACAGCACAAATGATCCCAGTAAAAGCTAACGCTACTATCCATGTCCTGCAGGGTGGAGCCGAACACAAAATCCCGGTTGTGATATCAAAAATATCAAAAGAACAAAAGGGTAAGCTTTCATCTGTCTGCCTGCATTTCTTATGGTGGTGTAGGTATCTGCTCCTGAAGTGACGTGTAGATGTTCTTTGCTTGAACAGCTGAACTCTCTGGACTGCTCTTCATCGGAGATGGGATACTTCAGGTAAGGCTCACTGATTCCCCACTCACTCTCTGTTTATCTCTATGGTGCTGCATTCATCAAAAACACTCTGGGGGCATTAATCAGGTGCACTCTTATAATGCTGTATTTTATAAGCACTCGGCACATTTCCTACACCGTTACTCTAACACGGTGTCCTTTATCAGCACATTGTGTTCTTGTTGTCTTTTAGATTAATGGAATTAACGTGAGAAGCTATCGACATGAGGAGGTGGTAAGTTGCAGATTTGTGCCTCTAAATTTGCATTTCTGCAAGCTCCGTGTAAATCTGAAGATACCGTGTGTGAACAGTTCAGATTGTGTTTTTCGATGTGGAAGCGTACCCCGCTTTAGATCTGGGGCCGTCACCTTGTTTCAGGTGCAGGTGCTGAGGAATGCTGGGGAGGAAGTCACCTTGACCGTCTCTTTCCTCAAGAGGACACCAGCCTTCCTAAAACTCCCCCTCTGCGAAGACTGCACCTGTATGGCCTAGATTGCGTTCGAGACACCTAACCATTCATCTTGTGTCCTCCTCTTTTTTCATACGTTAAAAATCGACCCTCTCTCCTTCCAAGGTGTTCCAAGTGACCAGAGTAGCGGCACGTCGTCGCCGCTCTGTGACAGTGGCCTGCACTTGAACTATCATCCCAACAACACGGTACGTTTCCCTCCAGAAACCACTCACTTTGCTGCTAACACAGAGGCTTAAGTCGTATGTGCTTGCAGTGGGCATTTTTCAAGGTAAAGCAAATTGGCGTCATTAGAGGGGCTACTATAGTATAGACTCTCTGCACTCAGTTCGTGGGCGTGGATTTTTTCCGTCTTCCTTCCTTTCTTGCTTCCACTAGAGTGTGACTGATCTGCACTGCTTACTATGACATTGTCTCCTGCACAGAGGGATGCATTACAGATCCAGGGGCCTTGCGACGGCATGTTTCCCGGCTCTGTATTGCCGTAATATTTCACTGAGCTCTAAAACCCTGAAGTTGTGCGTCCCTGGTGTTTTGTGAGACATGAAGCAAATGAAGCATGGTAATCCATGGTCTCTCTTACACTGCCACTTAGCTCCCATTGCACAAGCATAATTGACCAGCAACAATAGAGACAGAGGCCTGTAACAATGTCTGGTTCACAGTCTGCACCATTGATTTTGGTGACCAAGGCCCTCACATCCTTAGCGGTTTTCTTTCATTTTTGCCATGTGTATCATGCCAAGCACGTTGAAGTCTAATCCAGGCAAATATGGTGGGCTAATTAGCACGCCGCTAATGTTTGCACTCACTCCCCAGTGGCCTTGTGTCACGTGCAGTATTGACCATGACTAAACAGCGTCTCGTGCTGCAACCCTGCTGTCGTGCATAAAGGCGATTTCTTCCGCTCTGCTCTATGCATGCTTTATGCTGGTTATGACATGTGTGACATGACATAAGATGCTCGGCAGAGGCCCCGCTGACTCAAAGCCACGTGAATTACAGGGAAAGCATGTCGCCCACGTAGCAGTGGGATTTTAGTTTTTTTTTAAACAAAACAATATAATAATAATAATTATTATTATAAAAAAAAACATCTGTTGTGTTTGTGTTTGTCCAGGACACGCTGTCGTGCTCGTCGTGGCCCACCTCCCCTGGCCTGCGGTGGGAGAAGAGATGGGTGGACCTGCGGCTCATCCCCCTCCTCCACTCGCGCCTCTCCCACTACCTGCCAGGCTCGGATGTGTGCAGGTTAGCCGCCGTCGCTGTTGGGGCTGACCCTGGCTGTCTGTCAGCAGCCTGCTGCAGGGCACGCACCAGTGGCACGCCGCTGGATGCCTCAGACAGGGAGCGGCAGTATGCAGTGGGTTGGGAGGCGAAGAACAGGACTATCTATTTATCTATTTCATGTTTTTAAATGCGGTCTTGAAAATATAATATCTTGTTTACCACTCTGAATTTACTTCTTTTCATTTAATGTCCTGAATAGTGTTCTCTCTAAATCCAGGGCATTACATGCCATATGTAGAAGGAAATTGAGAGTTGTCCACAGAAGACCACACTTATGAGGAATCTACTACTGTAGATTGACTCCGACGTATTCTCCCTCTCCTTATATACACACAGGGGGTGTGTGGGGCGGTGGTGATGGTGTCAAACTGATTCATGACTACAGAATGCATAGTGAGCAGAAGATAGCGATTTGTTTCCCCTTATAGAGACAATAGCCTAATTCTGTCAATGGGGTCAAATCAACTGAGTTAGTTAGCTCAGATTTTTCTATTTCACAATATTGTGTGGATTTTATTTACATCTTGTTTCCACACAGAAACTCAAGGATCTTTACAGAAGTGCTGTATCAAATAAGATGCATTGTATCAAATCAGTCAAAGTAAGAATATAGTTCTTCAGTCAGTGGCCAATATGATATTAGTTAAGATTGAATGAGACAAATACCAGTATAGACAGGTTTATACACTGTAATTATCTTCACCCACACTGATAATTTATACATCTTCCTCAAATATTAGAAAATGTTTCAAAGCGTTCTTCTCTGTACCAGTGGAGTGCTTTCAAAGCCCAATGTGAGAGCTAATGAATTCAGATATGATCCTGGTTCTACGTTAACTATGTGGAAATATCCCATTATGAAATAAAGCGATCTCTTGACACCGTTTTCCCTCACTGTTGTTTCTGCAGGCAAAATGCCTTTCAAGTGATTGCCGTGGATGGGGTGTGCAGTGGGGTGATTCAGTGCCCGACTGCTGAGGAGTGCCTCGAATGGCTCCAGGCAGTAGCAACCAATATATCAGCTCTCACAAAGCACAACGTGAGTATCAAAATGCCCTTGTTCTTCCTACGTTTGAAATGTGGGGGGGGGGGGGGGGGGGGACTTTTAGCAAACGATTATCACAAAGGGCTTTTAAAGGAGTGTATTTCATTAATGTAGGCACTCTTTATCTCAGCTTGTTCCTTGGCTTCTGAGAGCCTGGATTCTTTCAAATAGCCCCCGAGAAACTTCACGCTGGATAAAAAAACCCTTTAAAGGACATGTTATGCTTGCTTCAAGGAAAGCTTGCAGTGTCTATGAGTGAATAAGCTGGGGAGTAGACACTGCCAGGTTCAGTGCCGATCCATCACTTCGTTTCAATTAGTGACTTGCCTGTTGCCATGTCATCCTTGTGACAGATCATATCAGGTAGCAGCTAATTACTACTCGTCAGGTTATCAAAACAGCTGCTCCGTGGCAAAGCAAGTGTTTGTTTTGAGTCGACAAGACTAAGTGGACTGAATAAATAATAGTTCGGCAGCCTGGTGTGGCGAGGGTACGTTTTAAAGTCCCGTTGTCAGTTTCATTTCTGTGGCAATGAATGCTGCTGGTGAAAAAAATAAAAACTAGTGGCCCCCAAAGATCATCCATAATTCAGCCTCATATATTATGGAATGACAATGGCAGGGGTGGCAGGGAAATTACAGCGCACTCAGGAGACTGGATTTCTCTGCTCCGATGCTCTGCTCCAACATCTCCTGATTTTTCCCTTCCAATGCAAAGGGGAGTGTCCTAAATCATCCTGTTGAGGTAAAGTTGGAGAGTACGATTCTGGATGTTGGTATTCTGAGCTCCACAGCCCTCTTGTCTGTGTGTCAGATGCAGTGTGTGGATAAGATAGAATTCAGTTAGCTCAAAGAATTTGACTACAAAGGTGTATTGGGTTAGATTCACAGACCAAACCTTTAACCCTCTGAAACCCTCTGCTCAGAACAGTCTTTTATACATTTACTGAGTGTTCCACGTGTTTCATGGTTAAAATGACATGCATTCCTTTACTGTGTGTGCCTTGCTGGATGTGTGCTGCAAGCATGCTTTTGGACACTACTGAAATGACGCATAGGCACTAACATTTCGCTAAATTGAGCAGACGTCTTTAACGTCGGCTGCCACCAAGCGCTTCATGTGTCTATTGCTTGTTGACTAGCTGCGCTTCTTAACGCTCACAAAGAAAATCTAATATTCTAGGACATCATGAAAAACAGTCTGTGACCTTACTCTCCCAGTGGCTAAAATCTTTCAAGCATGGTGACCACAGAGGCGCTCCAAGAGCACGCGAGGGTAACCAAGATGAGGCTTCTCCTCGGTTTCATTCCTCCTGCCAGACCGGCTGGGCCATGAGGCACAAAGCTCCCGGCAAAGAAAGAAAGAAAGAAGGAAAGGAAGCAGAAGTGAGAAAGAAGGAAAGTAAAAAATGAAAGAAAAGAAAGAGAAGAAAACCTTGGTCTCGTTGCACTCATGTCTCTTTGGCTTGGTAGCGAGCGGAGCGTCTCAGTTAATGAGTGGGCGCTCTTAGTCACTGATGCTGCGGAGATGCTAATGCTAATAATGAGGTAGCCTGAGGGCATCATGGGCTGGAGCTGCAGCCAGAACCCAGGCCACATCCGCATCTACAGTCAGAGTTGGAGACCGAGACGAAGGCAGAGAGGAAGGCAGCACGCGTGTGACAGACTGGACTGGACTGGACTGGGCTAGACTCCTCTGAGGATGTCATGTGTGATCCGAAGGGCCCCTTTTTAATTGGGGTGAGGTCCTTTTAAAGGTCACACACTGCACACCGAGCGCGGCGGGTTGGGGTGGGTTTTATGTTTTCCGGATGATTCTGTCTTGGTACCTCAGAGCTGTGCCCCACGGCTGCCCACTGCTCTTCCCCCATGGCAATGTCTGCTTCTGAGCTCACCGAATGCCATCCACTAGCTGAGACGTGCTCAGAGATCAGACGCTGACAGATGGTCAAGACCTTGCCTGTGAGGAAGAGAGGGCATTCTGGTATTGTTTTTGCCATTGCTGAGAGGTCCCATTCACCACTCCCAAGCCAACTGAAATCCCTGGCAGTAGAGTTGGTGCAGAGAAGTGTTCTCTCACATCTCTTTATTGTCTGCATCATGAATAAGTGATGAGCTCATCCTTTATTTCCTTCTTGTTTTTCTACTTTCTTCTTATCACGATGTCCACAAATCGTACCGAGTTAATATTCTTTAATCATAAACACCTGCTCATAAGATGATAAGAGTGCAGTAGATTGGCTAATCTAGACATTCTGACAAGGCTGTGGTGAAAACTCTCTGTAGCCACAAATCTCATTTACCTCAAGATGCCTTTTAACAAATGAATGAAATGGAGTGATGCTCACTCTGTAGCAAACAGGAGAGTTCATCTCAAGGACAGGAATGGTTGTAGCTCAGCAGATCACAGCCTGTCCTTTGACCACTCACGTAGCAGAATCGTAATGGGAGTGTGGGAGAAGCTGGCGTCTGAAGAGATGTTGCTATGTTGTGGTGATGCCAGCGGTGACCGCAGCTGTGATAATAACCGTGATTATGATCATTATGTTGCAGGTGAAGAAGATTAACCGAAACTTTCCTGTTAATCAGCAGGTAAGGAAACATCTTTCAAAATATATAAAACACATGTTTGTAAATGTATTTATTTGCTGTACCTGTGGATCTGCTTGTGTTCTTTTTATTACCAACACACACACACACACACACACACACACACACACACACACACACACACACACACACACCTGCTTTTGTGGTTCACTAAAGTTATGCTTGTGCCCGAGGGTAATGATGTTGTTTAAAATTTTACTGCAGCATATTTACTGAATAGTTTACAAAGGACTTTATGAATAATTCTGTGGATAGTCAGCCTAAACTTCTGTCATGTCAGAACAGATGAAAATGCTACCCTTGGGGCCATAGAGAAAATGCTCATTTGCATCTAATACAAATTAATATCTCATAGATTATTAAAGAATTATTACACAGTCAGGTAGTCTTTTTTGACGTCTTCAAAAATGAAAGATCTTGTGAAAAGACCTTTGTGGTAGTGTTCCATAAAATGCCTGTTGTAACGAAGCATTTTGCCAGAAATTCAGATGACAGTGAGGGCGCATGCAGCTGGTATAGGCATTCCATCAGGAGACGCTCCTCTTAACAATGACCCGTCATGAGGAGTGACAGCTCATCCTGGAGCCATCACATGCAAGGTTCTCCAGAATGTGTCTGCTCAGGCAGCTCCACACTCCTCTAGCTCTCGCTCCGTCTGCTTCTCTCTCTCTCTCTCTCTCTCTCTCTCTCTCTCTCTCTCTGTGGTGACACAAGAGGTACGAGGCGGGAAGCTGCAGCGAGTGATTCCCTGCTGTCTGTGTTTGCCCCCTGCCAGATCATTTATATGGGATGGGTGGAGGAAAAAGAACAGGACCTGGTGCAGGACCGAATGTACACGCCAAAGTTCCTTGCCTTGAGGGGCTCCTCACTCTTCAAATTCTCAGCACCGCCCGTAAGTCCCTTTGCTCTAAGCTGCGTCCGACCGACTCTTGTGGTGCAGTGTGTGCTGTGTGCTTCCACTGCTGGCCTTCATATTTTATATATATACTGTACATTTTTTTATATATGTATGTATTTTTTTGGATAATAGTTTCCTACTCTAGAGGTTTCTAGATTAGAGGCTCTGCAGTTCTCACAATAGACTCCCAATATACCGGCCCTCCTAATGGATCTCAACTGAGGTCATTGAATGGATGGGAGCAACACAGGGCACTGAAGCAGCATTTATATGTCCAGTGTGCCCATTTTCTCCACCATTATTGAGTGTTCACACACACACACACACACACACACACACACACACACCCTCTGGGCTGTGTGAGGGCTTTTTTGTGAAAGTCATTAATCTACTCAGCCATTCAGGCTAAGAGAGCGTAACCTGATTATCACCTGTCTGATGCAAAGAGGTCCATTTAATTTACCATTATCGGCCACAATCAGTAATTAACTTTTCCGGCCCCTGGGATTCATTTTTGTGAAATGAACAATGTTGACGCCTGACGTCTTTATTAATGTTCGGAGTCTGTTGTAATAGAGGGTACGCACCTCACTGCGAGAATGCCCTCTTCTGCTCTATGATATTATGATACCACACCACTTCAGTCAGTTTACCCAGACAGTTTGTGTGTTTTGGGTTTGAAAAATGAATTAGCAATCAAACGTACACCTCTCCGTAAGTGTAATTAGTAGCACCAGCCCAGTGTTTTTACTGTAGTCCACATCAAAAGGCCACAAATTTGCTTATGTAATAGAGCCTGTGCTTTTGGTCGAGTCGAAGGCAATTTGCAGCTGCGTTCACTTTAGAGAGCAAATGGTGGGTGCAGCTCAAGGAGGTGGGTGTGGAAGGAAGCTCATTTACACTTCAGTTGTTCTCCACGACTCAACTGCAGACGCGGCGCATCAGCAACATTTTCATCTTTTTCTCTCCAAATTATTAAACAAATATATGGTATTCACAAAATGCCACAGGGAATTCTATGCATATCCCCATGTACAGTATATATATATACATATGAATCACAACACACACACATACCCTACATACATCTATGCATAAATGTGGTAAATAATGCTCTTAGAAAATTAGGTTATGAAATTGACACTTCACCTGAAAAATATTTATTTAGCTTTCTTGAAACAAAGTCTTCATGCAACACTTGTAAACACTTCATAACACTTGTAAACACACACACACACACACACACATTTACTACATACTGTACATTCATACATAGATGTGGTTAAGTATGTTCTAAACAGGTTGTGAAATTGACACTCCACCAAACAAATATTGATAGCTCTCCTGAAACAGCTAATCAAAAGGCTATTCCCAAACCCTCATGTCTTCCTAACACTTGCAAACATCCAGCTCTGGGTTTTGTACTGTTTCCTGACACAGCAAATACAACCCAAGTAACTGCTTGTCTGTGACAGAAATCATTTGTTTCACACGGTCCACACAATCTGCTGTATGAACGGCTCTGTGTGCATATGCTGAGGTGGCAGTGCTGTCTGAATGTGTGTGCCCTCACACCCTTGCAAAGTTATCATCTCAAAGTATGAACGAAAGAAGGGAATATTTTGTCGTGAGTAATAAAAGTTGAATAACGTGGCTGTGCTCCAGGTGACTACTTGGGACTGGACCAGGGCGGAGAAGAGTTTCACCATCTATGAGATCATGTGCAAAATTCTGAAGGTAAGATGAATGGCTGAGTCGTGTTCCATAAATTCTAAACTCTGGCCATTGCACTATTCCCTTTGAATTTCAGTGTATGCTACACAAAGGCAATTCCACAGTGCTTGAGAAAAACTGAGAGATTTTCACCACTGCAGTTTCATATGTGGGATTAATGGAAAATGCGCCAAGGCATGTAACGGGCCTGAAATGAATGTTTAAAGCATTTTACCAATGCACCTAAAATCCATTATCACTGAAATACAAATTGTCTTTTTTCATTTTTAAGTAAGATTTATTGCATATTATGAGAATGCCATGTTTAACCTAGTGATGGGCAAATGAAGCTTTGGTGAACCACTAAACCACAGTGTGAAGCTAGCAACACTAATGAAAAAATCCAATATGGGTGCCACATGTAGATTTTTCAACATAAAAGTCCTTACCCAAACCAGTATATGTAACCAAAAATATTGGTTTGCTAAGGACTTTTATGTTGAAAAATGTATGTGTGGCGGCCATCTTTTTGCTTTTCAGCTAGTGTCGCTAGGTTCACACTGCTGTGGTTCAGTGGTTCACCAAAGCTTCATTTGCCCATCACTAGTTTAACCCCTCCACAGACCATGGGCTAGGTGCAGGCTGGGTGACCTGGGGGAGGGGGGTTGGGGTGGAGATTGGACTGAGACAGGGATCTTGGCTGTGGTGTGAGAGATGACGAGGTGCTTCATTAACAGTGTCTGTCTGCATCCTCAGGATGGAGACCTTGTGGACCAGCGGCGGCACTGCTTCTGCCTGCAGGTGGACACGGGTGAGGACACCTTCTTTAGCGTGGAGCTGGAGTGCGAGCTGCTCGTCTGGGAGAAGGCCTTCCAGATGACCACCTACCTGGAGGTGGAGAGGATACAGGTAGGTAGAGGAGGGGGGAAGGGGAGGCGAACCTGTAGGTGCTGCTGGTGGTGATGGTAGTTGTGATGTTATCATTTGATGGCTATATAAAGTATGTAGTGTGCAAAAGAGGAGTGGGAAAGAGGAGATGAGTGTGTACAATTGAGGAAGTGAAGAGAGAGTGGGGCTAGCGAACAGGAAGTGGAGTGTGTAAGAGAGACAGATAAGTGTCCGTGGACCCTGTATGTTTTTTGTAATTGGTGGTCGGTCGAACAGCTATCACTGAGTCTTTTCTTTTGCTTTTTTGTTATAGCGTTTCTTTTTGTTATTCTTATCGGCAAGCCCCAGTTTCAACTCCCTCAGTTCTCCATCAGATAGGGGCAGCAGTAAGGCGGTGGCTGGTGGTGGCTGCCCTCGCTATGATAACACGGATGGGCTCAAGCACCCCACTGGACTGGGGAAAGAGGGCTTCTGTGTGCTTGCCAAAGTTGAATCCCCCCGAGCATAAATCATGTTTCGATACATTACAACCCCCACCCCCCATTCATTGCAGCCGTATAGAGAAACCAACAATGCGTGTCTGATGAATACAGTATGTTGTTGCTAATAAACTAATTAGCTCATTAAGGAAGTAGGGGAAAGTGGTTAGGAGGCATATTGGTTTCTGGTGATTGTGCCTTGTGTCTCACTCATCTTGCAAGCCAAATGTGTTTTTCAGTGCAAAACGTATGCTTGTATAATGGAGAGCCATCTTATGGGACTGACAATAGACTTCACTATGGGATTCGTCTGCTTTGATGCTGCTTCAAAGGTAAGCTCAAATGAACATTGAATTGTTTATTGGGAGGTATGTTTTTTTCTGTGTTTTTCTCTCAGACAATTAAAACATAAAAGGTAGTGAGTATACAATCAGACACATTATTTAATACATTATAAGAGTTTATGTTATATAGGTCCAACAGAGCATGTTGACATGCTGCGCAGCCCTAGTATAACCAAAGAAAACAATGACTGGGGGAGGCTTGCACATCTTCTTTTCATGTTGGGAAATCTTGTTCCAGAGATAATAAATAATGCTATGGAACGTCAGTGAGAGAGAATGATTAATACTAGTGGCAATGTTGACAGTAGTGCACATTTCAGTTTTTACTGTGCCCTATTTCAGTTGTGATGTTTTTTTTTGTGATTGAATTTTGAATTGTGTCCTAATGCTGCTGATAATGAAGATTGCTTATGCATCCGGTGGTATTAATCATACCAACCCCTATTGTGTTCTCTGGTAATATTGGTTGCCCTCATAACAGAATTCTCATTGAGAGGCTGCAGTGCATTTCAATCTATTTTGCCTCCACAAATAAGTGACACCATGAGTCCCTGCACATACATTATTCTGTGGCTTTCAGGCGGTGCTCTGGCGATACAAGTTCTCCCAGCTGAAAGGGTCCTCTGACGACGGAAAGAGCAAAATCAAATTTCTGTTCCAAAATCAGGACACCAAACTCATCGAAGCGAAGGTAATGCATTTCTTTGTTTCAAATAATTTCTGTGCACAACCACATTTTAGGTATTCATGATGACTATTCCTCCCACTCAAAAAAAAAATCCCAGACTTTTTTCATTTTGCACTTAATTCTCCTATACAATTCATTTCGACAAGAGTCTACTGTAATGCTGGTGTGGTGCTAAGGATGGAGGCAAAAACACCTCAGCCAGCCAAAATAGCCCATAACAATACTGTCCTCCACCAAGGCACTTGAATCATCAGCTGCCGGATTACCCTCACATAAGGGAGAGTATTGGCTTTGTGCTCATCTCATAGCCGAGGCGTAATCCTCACAGTTCCAATAATGGTCTCCCGGCCTCCCCAACTTGGCGGGAGGCTTAGTGTTGCCTCCATTTGTACTCATCCTCAGAGCTGACTCGGTTCGTTTTTCTTCTCCCCGAGACCGAGCCACTTAGACATGGCTGGCAGTGAAAGATCAGGATAAATAGTGACCTCCATGCCAGATCGGAGATAATATTTTAGCCATTATTTCGTCTTACCTTGGCAAGTTTGAGTCGGTCCACTGGCATTTCTCTGCTGTCAATAATTCACAATACACCTTCAAAATAATGGATGAGCCTGAGGCCCTGCTGAGACGTGCGTGCTCTTCCCCCTTGGTTTTTCCCAGGAGCTGGAGTTCTCCAACCTCTTCGCCGTGCTGCACTGCATCCACGCGTTCTTTGCCGCTAAGGTGGCCTGCCTGGACCCCATGTTTGTGGGGAGTCAGAACGCCGGCGCCGCTGCCGCCAACACCATCACCTCGGTGTGCTCGACCATGCCGGCCTCCAAAATCAAATACACAACCTGATAAAGCAGAACATCTCTTAGTTTTCAGGAGACTGATCAGATGGCATAACCACATCAACTGAATGTGGACATTTGTGGAGGATCTAACCAGTAAAGTGGACAGGTTTTGATCAACAGGAGAATGAGAACATGTCACAAAGACAAGCTCCGTGAGCCTTGTTTAAATCCTCATTCTAGTGCAGGATCAGATACACGAGAACCTCTACCAGAATGGAGCAAAACAGGGCACTATATACAAATGTTTGCAAAAGTTTAAATATGAATCCACAATATGTCTCTCCAGCAGTTTCTCTTCAATCTTTCACAGCTCTGGTTGAGTTCTTGCCAATTTATGAAAATATGAAATAAATTGCCAGGGGTCTTTTAATACTCTGTTTGATAATCAAGGTCACCAGGTCAAAGTAGAACATCACATTAAAATGGTCATGTTCGGTGGCATAAGCTACCATTTTCTTCTTGTCAACTGGTAATTACCAGCCATTTGTGGCATATCCACCCTTTAAATTGCCTTTGTGCTTGTTTCTATTCACCGAAGACCCTTACTCTTTCCATAGTATTTACTGACATTAGCAAATCAACCTGTAAACTTGCTTTGTGAAACCCTCCCTGGCTTCAAAGAGAGGCAATGTATGAAGTTTGAGTATATGTGATGAAGGGAGAAAATCATTGCGGCAAATTGTTGTGATCATACTTGTATTGCAAATGCACCTTATGTGACTAAATTCCCAATGTTTTACCAATTGTCTCTGAACCATAAACTGGAATTGTAAATTTGAGTGTACTGCCTTGTTCAAGATTAACTGGCAAACGTTTTGTTTACACTTTGATAGACCCATATTTATTGATAATAATGTAACATTTTCCAAGTTTTCAGGGGCTGAAAAAGTTTATTTTCAAACTGATTTTTTGAAAACCCCTGGAGACTTTGGGCAAGGATTTGTTTCTGTAATCTTTCCCACTATGTCATTTTCCCTCAGCAGAGAAATTAATTGTTTTTGCTGCCGAATGCCAGCTAGAACTTCTGTGTGCAGGAGTGGTGCAGCAGCATTTATGTCACCGGCAGACAGTCGGCCCAGGTTTGATTCCAGAATTCGTTGTTAAGAGTCCGTATCGTTTTGGATAAAAGTGTCACCTTTAAAACGAATACGTTTTTTAACAACACTAAAAATTGTGTTGTGATTGCCCAGCTCTGTTTTACTTTCCTCCCAGAGTCATTTACATTCAGTTGTTACACGCAAACATATGATATGTTGTTAACTGTGCATTGATTACACATCTCTAATCAGAACAGCTTATATTTTTGTGTATTTAACTCTTTGTGTTAATTGCTGTGTTGAAGGAGCACATTCTTTTTCATGAAAGGCATTCCACTTGGAACATTTCTGGACTGGACTGCATCAAAACCTGCTTTTGCATCCAGGTCTCTGAGGAAGACTGCTGTCCAGCTGTGTTATAGTTATGGAGAGAATGTGTGTTAATTGTCCACATGCCCCTCTTCTAAACATGGACCATGTTACACGTCCTAGGTTTGGCCCGAGATAAATATCACAGTATATATTTTTATACAAGAGCTTTGTACATAATCAAAACTGTTGTAATGACTCTTGTCACTTAGGCATGATAATCAAAAGTTGATGAAATGATTCGACAAGCAGTGGCAAAACATTTATGTAGCATCCTGGATCTAAGCATTTCAACATTTGAGATGGACCCTTTGAATGCTCTCAACATCCTCAACGAATATGTCACAATATGATATGATCAAGCTAATTTGTGGTTTTTGGATTATTGTTTTGACAGCTGTCAGCATAAAGACTGGGGTGATTGTTTGTAATTTGCTACCGCAATGTCTATACTGATGCATTTGATACTACTGTCAGAAGTCAAATGTAAAAATGGGGTCAGTACAATATTTTATAGAGTAGTGACATAACCTTGTGATACTTTTTTATTACATGAACTGAAAATGCAAAATGATCTGGCCCATTATATCAAGCTGGATTGATATTCAGCTTGCAATAATTCACATAGCCCTTAGGGTGGAACTTTGAAATTTTGCCAAATGTTACCTTTCTGATCATTTTCATTTATTAGAAATGCTATTGAAATTAAATGTGTACAAAAAAGACCTGATGAAATGTCAGTGTCACTCCCCAGTCTATCAGAGAATAAAAAACATATGACAAACTGAATGAAAATCAGGCTCTGATCAGTTAACAGGAAGTGACATTTGAGTCTATGCAAAGGAAGAGGTGGTGGAGAGACGCAAGAGTGTTGTTCTGTGTTTCTTTCACATACTATTGAGATGGATCTAATTTTCAGTAGAGTTGAGCTTGAGAGATCTGGTTTTATTTTTGCCCAAAAGAGTCTTGTTTTAAATTAAAATGTACAGTGTACTTACCATAATAAAAATTTTATAACACATGGAATGGTGAACTTTCTAAGAACTGACAGCTGAATTAATTAATTGCGAGTTTTTGGCTGTTAAGATAAAATGGTACTGATGCTACTTTAAAGGCCATTCTCATCTGTTCATCTTGATGTCTCAGCAAAACAAGAATCAGGCTTTCTCTTAGTTCACCTTCAAACTTGGGAATCGTTTTAATTTGACAAGTATTTGGGACATACAGTAAGTGGGATTTTACATGTCTCTTGCCTATTGAGATGTCTGCCACAGTGAGCACAACCCAAATACAAATGACTGCTTAAAACAAGGGGGATGTATCGCTAGTGAATGGATTTCAGACATACATAGGAAAGGTGGTAAATTCCTTGTGCTATATAGGTAGGGAATTTCCCACAGTGGGCAATCACCCAACAAGCCTATTACACATTACACAGCATGATGTGAGATTCAACAACAATGTACAATTGTCTTGTGTCTGTCGCAGATGTGCTGCATGCTGTTCCCAGAACCTGTAAAGGCACTCCTTCACAGAATAACATGCACAGCCATAAAGGCCAATCAACAACCAAGCCTATATAAAATTACTGGACGCCAGATACAACAGCAACGCACAATTACCTGGCAGCAGTCACAAATGTGCCGCATGTTGTACCCAGGATCCGTAAAGGCCCTCCTCACAGCACAATATGCACCACCAGTAGCCTGAATGCCTAACCAAAGATCCAAAACAAGCAAACAAACAAAAAACACAACATCAATAGAGCAACCTTTGTGAGCCTTGCACTGGGCTCAGCAAGCATGCTCCTTCCTTCATTGGTGTTTCGTTGAATTAGGCCCACACAGGGCCGGAGTGGGGCCACTTTTCAGCCCGGGAGTTTCAGGCCCAAGACCAGCCCACGTTTTCCATAGTGGTGGAAATTGGATAAATGAAGCAACATTTCAGCTCTTACTATCCTGTAGTTTTTATTAGTACCATGGTTCAACAAATGTGTAAAGGTTATAATTCACTTCAACTGAGAAGTTAACAAAAAATATTCCACTATTCCACAAGTTAACAAAAACAGAAAGAAAGAAAGAAAGCCTTTGAAATGTATCCTATCCCACGCTTCCACAAAGAGGCATATTGAACTAATGTTTAGGCTACATGTTTTTGCATGGGTAGGCTATATTGTTGTTTGGTGATTTAGCTTACTCCTTTACTACACCCTCTTCTGAGCAAACAAGGCATATAGGTTTATCATGTAGCATAATTGCTCTTTCTTAGATTAAATAACTATAAATTATCCTCTCTACTTGTCCCTGTAGTCATGGCCTCCTCATCACTAATTTCAGGCTCATCGTTTTCAGTGGTCGACTGGTTGATCTGCTGCTCAGAGGCTACAATTTTTATTGCATAGGCCCACACAGATCAATCTTCAATTTAACAAAAGGCTAATATTTTAAGTAATTTAATATGTTGCTTGCGAATATCTTGACAACAAACGTCCAATATTAGCCCAATAATTGCATTGCCAATAGGCTAATCATTGCCTATAGCAGGGGTCTCAATTGAGCCGGGGGCCACTTTTGCCAATGTCATCTGATCGGAGGGCCATGTCAGTGTTAAAGAATAATAATACAAAAAAAGAACGACTATTTCCTAAAATGCAATGTTTTTCTCAAATACTGTATTTTCAAACACAAAACTACAAACTGAAAGTGCATTATCTATTTTTAGACTCCTGTGCTAGCAACCTTAGCTTATAAATAAAATAATGATAAAATAAATATTAATACAAATTATAAAAACAAAAAAAAGCATAAAAACAGGCAAGCCTATGTGTGTGTTTCACACCAAATAAAAATATTTTCCTCTTATAACTTTTTTAAACCTGGCAAACTAGGCGTCAGGGTTAATAAAGCAACACCATTGGATTTTTATATCAAAATTTCAAAAGGCCATGGCTTGAAAGTGGTCAGAGATAAAGTCCTACTGTAAAAAAATTCTTTGAGTATAAACAAAAGTTTATGAAGGGGGTAAGTTTACCCATCTAATTTGCCACTGGATGGCAAGCACCGGTGACCGTGATTTGTTCAAGTAAGAGTTGTTCCTGGACCAACATTCTAAAGACGGTCCTGGACCAACAACTCTTTAACCAATCACAGCCTTGTGATGTCATCAATGTGAGTCTTCTGCTTCTCCCATTGCCATTTTGAAATTCCCTCCAGAAACAACCAGTGGATCACCAACTTGTATCTCAATAAAGGTAGGTCCTTGCATATTTGTGTGTAAAATAGTTGTAAAATAAAGTAATTCCGAGTGGAACCTAAATATATGCACCTTAGATTTTTTTTATTTTCGTTTTAGTTGACTTGGTTCCATGTTTGTCTAATGTTAGCTGCCAGGCTAGGGACCATACTTTTACTGTAATACATTAGCTTCCTAATAGGTAATTCAGTGGCTATGCATCTTTTAAATAACTTATTTCGAAGGGATACAGTAGTTGAAGTAGCTTTGAAGCTCATTAAGCAATCTTGGTGCCGCTGTTATTATGTTAGAGGCTAGGCTAGGGAACATAAATTTATGCTACAAAATTAGCTTGCTAATAGGTAGGTGTAGCATGAAACTATGAAGTGCCAAGCCGGTGTTATGTTAGTTT
The DNA here is from genome assembly GCF_018492685.1 of Alosa sapidissima. NCBI lineage: Eukaryota > Metazoa > Chordata > Actinopteri > Clupeiformes > Clupeidae > Alosa > Alosa sapidissima. Next base: position 12,093,113 of record NC_055957.1, read on the forward strand.
ACTTGCTAAGGAGCACACTTTTGGACTACTAATGTAGCTTGGTAATAGGCTAAAGCAGTAGCTTTTGTGTGTACATGGTCCTGGAGTGACGTTGCCATGTTGGTCTTGGACCGTCTTTACAATGTTGGTCCAGGACCCACATTGTCATGTTTGTCCAGGACCGTCATTACAATGTTGGTCCAGGACCGGCTTTACAATGTTGGTCCAGGACCCACATTGTCATGTTTGTCCAGGACCGTCTTTACAATGTGGTCCAGGATCCACATTGTCGTGTTTGTCCAGGACTGTCAGTACAATGTTGGTCCAGGACCGTCTTTACAATGTTGGTCCAGGACCCACATTGTCATGTTTGTCCAGGACCGTCATTACAATGTTGGTCCAGGACCGACTTTATAGCTTGCTAATAGGCAATACAAATTTGTCAGTTGTCGTTAGACTGTTTTTCTTTTTTGCTACATTTCTGAGAAACTTGCCATGTTTAAACCTTTATACAATAAGCTACAAAATATTTTTGTCTGCTTTGTTTATTCCAGGCCCATTATAGGGAAGTTTGTCCCTGTCCATCACAGGGAAGTTGGTCCAGGTCCATCATAAGGAAGTTGACCCAGGTCCATCACAGGAAAGTTGGTCCAGGTCCATCGCAGGGATGTTGGTCCAGGCTCATCATAAAAAATTTGGTCCAGGTCCATCACAGGGAAGCTGGCCCAGGTCCATCATAAGAAATACCAGTCTGCACACACTCTGCTTTGGTCTGGACCCAAATGGATGGTCAAGCGATACATCACTGTTTCAATTTAATTTTCTCCTCATTAATCTGTTTATACTATAATTAAAGGGGGTGGGACAGCAGTTTAAGAAAGATGTTTAGTAGGGGATTGACTTTTACCATGTTAAGCTATGGAGACTGACTGAATGTGGGTCGTTAAGGGCACTTATTTGGAAAAATATATTGAAATATATTTTAAGTGTCAAAATTGTTTTTTTTTCTGTCAATTTTGAATATGTACATATTTCAAAATATATTGTGAAAATATTTGTCAAATATTTTTTGTGTATGGGGAACATTATATTAATGTGAACACTTACTGTTACAGCAATAAAAATGGCAGAATCATTGTGAGGTGGGCTACACGATTCACAATGACAGCAAATAGTTGTCATCGTTATGTGCTTTGTCCATCAGACAACGCAGCTTTCTGCGGCAAGACACGCATGCTGCTTGACTTGGTTCCACTTCCTATATACCACATAACGATAATACTGGAAATTTAAATGAAGGATCAATATTCGGTTTTCCTTTATTTAATTTTAAAATATTCGGTCCTCGGTCGGGTATATTTTATAATATTTTATAACATATCATTAATGGCACTTCCAAAAGTTTTTATTAGATAGATTGGTGCTGGGTAATAAGTCTTAGTGAATGTCTGATAACAACTCTTTGCGGTCATTGTGAAGCGTGTAGCCCACCTCAAATATGGGACTGCCATGTGGCTCACACTGTCCATTCACTTCCCCCTATTGATGGACATTGCTAGGCAAGCTTCAAAGTGCCTCATAAACAAACCACAGTATATCGGTTTCTAAATCTGCAGTCAGCAAGTCCCCAAATAATGTATGCAAGATCAGCCACTGTTTCCAAATAGGAAATGTGACTCAACTGTACAATAGTTCAAAGATTACCCAAAAAGAAAAAGTTAAAGGCTATATTGGGTAAAGTTATACTGATGTCCCTGACTCTATAGCGATGTTAACTGTTCTTTTGTGACACATTATGTTACAATGTTACAATAAATTGTGAATGTTATTCTACAGTATGTTGCCACTGTCATTCCACAATCTACCCCAAACTCTTTTGCAACCAATAAACATGATTCTCTGAGATTGTAAAATAATTATATATGGCTTGGTGACACATATACAGGTAAATTCAGAGATTCTTAGAAAAGTGTATGGCTCCATTCTCTAACAACTTGTAAAGGGACTTTGTGCACAATCCCAGATACAGGACGAAAACAAGCAAAAGTGTTTAGGGAAAAAGTCCACACACTCCTTGGTATTTTCTTTTCTTGATTTTATTTTCTCATAGTTTGGCAAGACGTTATGACCTTGATTGTTCTTCCTCAGATTCACTGCAAACACAGGCATTGCACATGGTCTAAATCACCTGGCCTACAGTATAGGGGGGAGCCAGCTCAGTGACTCATTAACCCTTACAGGTATGGCAGGCAAGCTTGTGGCGTGACTAATGCCAAACAAATGCATAAGAACATTATAAGAAACATTAGTAGAACTTTATATAAGACCAAAACAGATCTCTAGTGTATACAAATGCAGATTAGAAAAAATATACAGTTCAATCATTCAATAGACTTTCTGTTCACAGTCCATATTACAAGTTCATATTACAGAAAAGGTCTGATTACAAAATCTTCATTAAGCCCTCTTGGGGCTAAAGTTCCCTGGTGATAGATCTAAAAAGCCTCTCTTTTTAAAAGCTGACTGTCTATGTCCCCTCCTCTTCAGTGGTTTTTCACTTGTTCTATCCCTATGAACCTCCAAATTTGTTTAAATGAACCACCAGGGGACTCTTATCATGATTGTTTCTGATGTTGCTTCTGTGTTCACATTCTTGTCTTCAGAGCCCTGCGTGTTTTTCCTACATATGCTTTCCCACAGGGACATTTGATCAAATATACCTAATTAGTAGTGCTGCATGTGATTTTTCCTTTAACCCATAGTTCTTTTCCTGTTATAGGGTGATTAAAGGAGTGACATTTGTGTGTGAAATTGTCCTGTGCTCAGTGCCCACATGGATAATTTCCATCTGGAAATATTGCAGTGTTGGTGCAGGTGGGCAGTCTGTTTTCATAGTCTCTGATGTTGTCTGGCCTCTTGTAGAAAATTAAAAATATAATATATACAAAAAATAAATATTGACAAAATATATATTGACAAATATGACAAAAATATATATTTTTGACACTTAAAAACCAACATTGTAATGACAAGGCAAATAAATTATAACGCCAGACTATCGATGTAAATGTCTGTATTGACAGTGTTATTTCTAACGTTATTCTATCCTTGCATTTCAAAGATCGCATTACATTTTGAGGGACTAGTTTCTTAGCAGCGGCGGAATTATACTTGCTCCGGTTAGTAGTACTGCGCCGAAAAGTAAACAGTAAAGCGCACTCCAATGGGGATACCTAGTAGTAGCCTTGGTAATATCAGTCCGCCGCTGAGTTGCAAAATGACTACTACAACTTTAGGGACCAAAGTATAACTATTGCAACGCGATGCAAGGGTAGTTGTATTTCTTACACTATTCTATCAACACAGACATTTACATCGATTGTCTGGAATTTGCCTCAGGTGTACTTTGGAGTGGGTAAGACTGTCTTTAGTGGCAGGCTAGCACATACCGTTGACTTGCGCTAGCCTAGCACCTGCGAACTCTGCAATTAGAAGGACTGGATGAAACGTGCTGAAAACGGTCTCCACTGATAAATATCACACTTGCTTACTTGGAAATAAGGTCTTATGTCCAAAATCCTGAACCACCCCTTTAAAAGATGCATAGCCACTGAATTACCTATTAGGAAGCTAATGTATTACAGTAAATGTATGGTCCCTAGCCTGGCAGCTAACATTAGACAAACATGGAACCAAATCAACTAAAACGAAAATAAAAAATCTAAAGGTGCATATATTCAGATTCCACTCGGAATTACTTTATTTTACAACTATTTTACACACAAATATGCAAGGACCTACCTTATTGAGATATAAGTTGGTGAGCCACTGGTTGTTTCTGGAGGGAAATTTCAAAATGGCAATGGAAGAAGCAGAAGACTCACATTGATGACATCACAAGGCTGTGATTGGTTAAAGAGTTGTTGGTCCAGGAACAACTCTTATTTGAACAAATCACGGTCACCGGCAAGCACCTAAAATGATGCACCTTTTAGTAAATACTGGAAGTTGAACATATTTGAGCAGGTTTACTTTCTTTTTTGTCATATTAACCACATAACAAATTAACAGGAAAACAGTAGGCCTAAGATGTATACCAACAATAGTAAACTATTACTAGGACGATAAGTGCCTCCTGGTCAAATCAGTTCCTATCGCGGGTGAGTTTGTAGTTCTTCAGAGCCCTATTTCTACTACCCCTGCTGTCTGTACCACGTCCATCACGGACACTATCATCCCGATTACCACTGCAACCTCCAAGCTATGTTGGGCAGAGGGTCGAAATAAGCATGGTATAGTGGACTCCGTCGTATACACGCAAAGACGCACCTCCATTCACAGACGCACCGTGATCACTGTCAATATCGATCATAATCTCCAAAAGGCATATAATATCTCCATCAGAATCAGAATAGGTGAATAACATAGCCTACCCAAGACTTCATCACACGTCAACGTTTTTCAACATTTGGTGTAGGCCTATTTCTGCTTCAATTTGTGCAAAAATATGGCCTGCATTGCTTCCGCGTCCTTACGAACAAATGCACGTCTTCGTGTTTCTCGCGTGTAATAATAGTAGGCCTATTTCCTGAAAACTTTGTGCAGCGATTTTGGGTTTGAATCAAGCTCTGGATGTCTAGCAAATAGTGGAGGAGAGTACAAATGAGATTTGACACCGTACTTGGATCTGTCGTCTATTTAAATCAGTATCGTTGTTTATCGCAATTAAAAATACCTTCAAGAGCCGAATAACATTATTGTTTTGACATAGGTCGCGGGCCGGAATTGGGCCGGATTTGGCACGCGGGCCGGAGTTTGAGACCCCTGGCCTATAGGCTATCTCTCTTTACCAGTTGCCACTTTTGTCTGTAATCTGGAAGCTTGGCAAATTTAGCAGCATTCTACCTGGCCGTTTCAGTCCCTCCTGGCCTCTTTCTACATCCATCCTTCCTGACGCTTATGGCTAATGTAGGGCCGGCCGGCTATCCGTAGGCTATTTGAGAAAACTTTTTGGAAAAGACGGGCGATATGGACCCAACCAACTCTTTTTGGGAGGGGAGAACTCCCTCACATGGTAGGCTACAACCCATGCAGAGGCAATGGTGTCATGCACAGAATGCGGAACGTATATAGTCTAATTTAAGAGAAGATAGACTAACGTGACAAATGTCAATATTTTTTTTCCTCGACCGGCCCAAAAGTGAAGCGGCCCACCGGGAATTCTCCCGATTACCCACCCCGGGCCTGGGCCCACAAAATATCTAGAGGACTCAACAGTGGTGTTTGGTGTCCCGGACCCACCCCTCTCCACACTCACGGGTCGGGACATGTTACAAACAGAGACATCAACAAGTACCATTCCAGAAACACGGCAAGATCACACATCCCTGAGTCAATTCAGGTCATAGCGTGATCCAACGTAGTCTGCTAGCGCCTCAGCCATAACCATAACCATTGAACTTTTCATCAGCCTCAGGCAGCTCCTTTACAACTCTTTTCACTGATTGTCCTTGAAAACAAAAATGTAACAAATGTGTTGTGACTGCTACGAAAGCCTCTAACACCTGAAGGACTTCATAAGTGGCTCTTACAAGGAATTTAATCATCCATTTAAGCATCCATAACCTATTGTTCTTCCCAGCTGATCATTCTCTTCACATCATGCCAGGTAATCCACTGGCCTTGTTTTGATTTCGTCTTCTTGTTCCCCAGCAAAGCTGGTCCCCATCTTTCTGTTGTCCTGTTACCCCATGCTTTCCTATCGGCACCAAGACCAAGCCCTGCTCTTCTGTTCTCCACCTGCCCAACCATATCTATGCTACATTGGGCCTTGAGCATGCTTAACTGCTTCCTGTGGATTCCACGTCTTTTCTGTTTTCACTGATAGGGCAGTGTTCTTGATGTTTGAATCCTTACACTGTGACAGTTATCACCAGACTGGTACATTTGAACTCTTGATGTTTGGATCCTTACACTGTGACAGTTATCTCCAGACTGGTATTAGTACATTTGAACTCTTGATGATTGGATCCTTACACTGTGACAGTTATCTCCAGACTGGTATTAGTACATTTGAACTTAAGATCAGAAATATTAATGACTCTTATTTGATCACATAACCCATGACATATTTTACAAACAGCGCACCATATATTGAAAAATAATACACACAATGTTGTTTTCAGATATACAATAAATATTTCTTCCTCTATTTGCTGATTAAGCATTCATTCACTTCACTACAAGCTTTCATTGTAGAGAGATTTTAATTTCAGTGATCAAAAACAGTGGGGATGAAATTTGTGATTGTTAAAAGAGGTGGTGACAAGTCCTCAACGCTCACAGCTTATATGAGGCTTCCCTTTGTTTTCATTTTAATTAAGTGGGGAAAAGAGATTAGTGGCTCTCAAATACATTCTGGCCTTTGCAACACCAAACTACACTGCAATAAAGTGTTATAATCTTATATTAAGATACAAAATCTAGTTAGTATTGTTTAGTATAAAGACAGAAAACAAGTAAATTTATCTGACAGTGGAGTAAGTGAATTTACCTTAAATTGTCTTAAATCTTCAATCTTATCTTAAATTAAGATAAAATCACTTACTCCACTTGCAGATGAATTTACTTGTTTTTATGTCTTAATTTAAGAAGATTTTGACTTATAATAAGGTATCATATTATTATAGCTTATATAATTAAAAATAAAATAACAAAAATGATATAGGTAAGATATCATTTTTTGCCGTGTGTGATTCTAATGAACTCTAATCACATGAGCTACTGGATGGATATACTATGGCAAGCAAAATATATGGTAATGGTTATCAGGAGCTCTGTAACAGTACACAGTGAAAGAGACATGATCTGGATGTGACAGAGAGCTGTGTAGTTTAAAAGGGGCAAGTTTGGAGGCAAGACAGGAAACAGACACTTTTACTCACCAGGGCTATGAATACAACTTAGTCCATAAATTAAATATTGGACAACTAGGGCACATGTTAACACTGACATCTTAAGTGTTACATTCATCATGGCAAAGGTGAAAATGCTGTGAACACAACAAAGCAGACAGGGGCTACTAGGCATTGCACACCTACCCCAATGCAACAGCAGGGTCCCTTGTATTAGCCATTCTCATTTACAATCTCAAAGTCTTTACTTACATCGTCACTGGCAGGTGAGTGCCTTGTCCTGTGCTGCAGGTTGCTGAGGTGAAGTCAGAACAGACTGATACTGGTGTATCAACCGGAATCTCTTGTGTTGCTATACAGTATGTGCAGATTCAGGTGAAGCAACCGGAATCTCTTGTGTTGCTATAGTATGTGCAGATTCAGGTGAAGCAACCGAAATCTCTTGTGTTGCTATACAGTATGTGCAGATTCAGGTGAAGCAACCGGAATCTCTTGTGTTGCTATATGTGCAGATTTAGGTCCTCAACGCTCACAGCTTATATGAGGCTTCCCTTTGTTTTCATTTTAATTAAGTGGGGAAAAGAGATTAGTGGCTCTCAAATACATTCTGGCCTTTGCAACACCAAACTACACTGCAATAAAGTGTTATCTTATCTTATATTAAGATACAAAATCTAGTTAGTATTGTTATATTGTTGTTATATTGTTGTATTGTTAGTATAAAGACAGAAAACAAGTAAATTTATCTGACAGTGGAGTAAGTGAATTTACCTTAAATTGTCTTAAATCTTCAATCTTATCTAAAATTAAGATAAAATCACTTACTCCACTGGCAGATGAATTTACTTGTTTTTATGTCTTAATTTAAGAAGATTTTGACTTATAATAAGGTATCATATTATTATAGCTTATATCATTAAAAACTAGATGTACCGCAGAGCGGTACAAAATATGACCGCCGCCCAGTCCAGCACATTTTTTTCCACAAAAATAAATCACACTGAAAGGCCTATATGATTCTAACTGTCTTATGCATTATCCACACTCAATTCTCACTGGTATCTGCTAGACAACAAGTACCAAAACATGATTAGTTCATAGATTTCACATGTAAAATTCATTTTATACAACCCCACCCCCATCTTGCCTGTTCATAATTCTGAGAAATTCTTGAATTGTGTGCATGTGTGCGTGTACACGTTTATGTTTATGTGTGTGGGTGTGTGTGTGTGTGTGTGCATGCTTGTGTGTTTGCCTGCATATGTGTGTTTGTGCATGTGCATGCATGCGTACATATGTCTACTGTGTGAGTATGTGTCATACGTATAATTACTGTGAATGTATGTGTGTGCGTGTGTATCAGTTTATGCACATGTGTGCACATGGAATGGGTTAACATGACCCCTGGAGGCAAACATACGGAAAAAATTGGTCATCCTAGGCCCTACGGTTCTCAAGATATTCACAGAAAACTGTGTCTGCCCTACCCTCCTTTCGGGGGGTCCAGTACAGCAGGGGGGCTACAGATCAAAACAAAAAACGATGGTTCCATGCTATCCATGTGGGGGTACATGCCCACCAAGTTTCGTGTACCCCGGTCTTACAGTGTGCCGGGAATCCTTGTTGGTGTACGTCACTAAATGTACACATAAATTATTTTATTGTAAGGCCCCCCATGAACGAAAGTCCACGAAACTTGGCATGCATTCGGAGGGTGTCATAATGATCCTACACTTTCAATTTCGTGCAGTTTTGACCATGTCAGCCAGAGATATTGTGATGAAAACACCTAATTTTTTGCTTTTTAATTTTTAACTAGGTGGCGCTATACATGAAATAAGTGGTAATGGGATGGGTTGACATGCCCCCTTAAGACCAACATACAAAAAAAAGGTGGACCTCCTAGTTTTTAGACTAGGTTTAGTCAAAAATCTGACTAAACCTATATGCTTCGCTGCGCGGCGGTCATAATAAAATAACAAAAATGATATAGGTAAGATATCATTTTTTGCCGTGTGTGATTCTAATGAACTCTAATCACATGAGCTACTGGATGGGTATGCTATGGCAAGCAAAATATATGGTAATGGTTATCAGGAGCTCTGTAACAGCACACAGTGAAAGAGACATGATCTGGATGTGACAGAGAGCTGTGTAGTTTAAAAGGGGCAAGTTTGGAGGCAAGACAGGAAACAGACACTTTTACTCACCAGGGCCATGAATACAAGTTAGTCCATAAATTAAATATTGGACAACTAGGGCACATGTTAACACTGACATCTTAAGTGCTACATTCTTCATGGCAAAGGTGAAAATGCTGTGAACACAACAAAGCAGACAGGGGCTACTAGGCATTGCACACCTACCCCAATGCAACAGCAGGGTCCCTTGTATTAGCCATTCTCATTTACAATCTCAAAGTCTTCACTTACATCGTCACTGGCAGGTGAGTGCCCTGCCCTTGTGAAGTCAGAACAGACTGATCCTGGTGTATCAACCGGAATCTCTTGTGTTGCTATACAGTATGTGCAGATTCAGGTGAAGCAACCGGAAACTCTTGTGTTGCTATATGTGCAGATTCAGGTGAAGCAACCGGAATCTCTTGTGTTGCTATACAGTATGTGCAGATTCAGGTGAAGCAAGCGGAATCTCTTGTGTTGCTATACAGTATGTGCAGATTCAGGTGAAGCAAGCGGAATCTCTTGTGTTGCTATATGTGCAGATTCAGGTGAAGCAACCGGAATCTCTTGTGTTGCTATATGTGCAGATTCAGGTGAAGCAAGCGGAATCTCTTGTGTTGCTATACAGTATGAGCAGATTCAGGTGAAGCAACCGGAATCTCTTGTGTTGCTATACAGCATGTGCAGATTCAGGTGAAGCAAGCTTGAAAACCCTTACCTCCTCTCACCACATGAGGGAAAGTGATTCTCTTCCAACATACTTCAGATTCAGATTCAAATTCAGATACTTTTACTGTAAGTTACCACAGTCACCATTCTAGAGGGAATGATGAATTACATTACAGACACTCTGCACAGAGGATATAGGATGATACAAAGGACCCCCCCCCCCCCCACACACACACACACACATACTACTTCACTTTTCTTCTGCAGGGGCATTTTGTACGGGTCTGTGCCTCGGTCTGCCCCTCAGCTGGGTACCTGGGCTACACACAGCAGCTGACGGATGTTTGGGTCACTCTACAGTACATCTCAATCACATGACTCTCAGTTCCACCATGGTGATCAGTGTTGATAGTGAACAGCTTTAAAGGCTTATTTTTGTATTTATTTATTTTAAAAGCTTGCTCACATGTGAAAAATAATGTTACACATGAAATATCATACATGTTGCTAAAGGGATTTCCAGACAGAATCCTGGTTAGTACATGAACTGGTGGCTTCATGTGCGCAGCGCTCTAGTGAAAAGAATGTACCAGTTCCTACCATTTGCCTGCAGTGTGCCACAGCCACAGGACAAGGCATGGAGGATCCCATTTAGCTTAAGGCACTGTAAGCATAGCGACATTTCCAAATTCAAGGTACAGTATATGGTATGATTTCCCCAGAGAGTAATTATTTGAAAGGGGGCACTGCAGAACCAGTGCCATGGCTGGATTACTCATGTGCAAACTGTGTGAAGTGTACCAAATGAAGGCGGATAATCCTCCTCCTTAGTTAAGCTCTGAGAGGGACCCACAGCTGACCAACCTTATTATAATGCTCATCATTATTAATACTATGTCCTGTCTGGTGTTTTGGACCTGTATAATGAAGGCCACACATCGACGATGACTCTTAAAAGGAGTGATATAAATATATTTAATGAAAACATAGCTGTGGAAGAAAGCATGAATTTACAAACAATTCAGAGTGACACTTCATAGAGAGAAACAGAAAAAAAACAAGATCACACATGTCTCTGTGATAGTCTGTCAACAGCATGCTATCCATTTTTAAGCACTGAAGGGAATGGTAACTAAGCCATCCCATATTTCCACCACCATCTGAACGCTCAGCCAAGGCTGAAACAGTCAGCGTCAATCTGCGTCTCATAAAAATATACGCAATCACATAACTATGGTGTAAAGACATCAAGAGCATTCAAACCTGATTTCAAGGGCCAAGAAATCTGAGATAGTGACAGTAGTTTACTTAGTGACCTCAGTCACTGTAAATGTATGAGAGTCAGGGCTTGCCTCTTGCCTCCTGTGTTTGCCAAGCTACCTCAGGCAGCACTGTTGCCCTGGCAGCACACTGCTCTCCAGTGCAGTACATTATCCCAGACCTCATAAGACAGGAGCAGGAGAGCGGTGACCGCGTAAATACAGAAGACTCCACACCGTGAGACAAGGAGAAATAACCCCTCAGCTCTTTGTCATAAATAAACTGGAAAAGACATTGACTTTCCAAGAGACTGAAGAAGTGCAACAGAAGTGAACATAGTTTCACACAATAGATCAGAAATACCCTATCCGGAGTTACATAAAGTCATTTCCCAAATTTCACCTGCCACAGTGATTAATGGGCTACTCCGAAATTCGAGAAATTTAACTGGCTTTTGCTCTGGCTTCTCATCTACAGGAAATGACATCGTTAGCTCATCATAAGCTGATTTTAAAAGGAACGAAAAAAGCTTTGGATGTGAAATGACATATCATGTCATTCAAGGCATTTGGGGGTAGGCTAGGTATTGCAGGATTATTCAATACAGAATTTATTTGTGGCAGAATACCTCAAGATTAAAATATACTATATGAAATCAGTAGTATCAAATCTGTACAGTCTTTACAAACTTTTTTTTTCAGGTGCCAAAACTCCACACACTTTATGAGTTGTCAGATGGACCTGACATCATTTCAACAATGAACCCACTGAAAAGGCTCACTAGGTCCCATGTACAGCAAGTTCCCTATTTGATCTAAGCGCCACCTCTGAGACACAATACGCCTCTGCCATGTCAGAAGCTGCTGGTTTGATGTAATAGCCTCTTTTATCCTCGCATGACCTGGGCCAGATGGGGAATCACCCTCCCACTTCCTTCTATTAATAAGCCCTGATTTTAGAACTCTCCAAATGAAGGAAAAAAGGATGCGCTAGTGAAAGCTACTGAAGTAAGCTTCCTTGCATCAGGATCATAGATCTTAATTGGTGGCTGATTGCCATAACAAGTTTCAAAGGCTTTCATTACAAGAGAGGCTGGAAGCCATGCTTTTGGCTAACCTACCAAAAAAAACTATATATATATATATATATGAAATGAAGAGAGAATATATCATTGTTCTTAGGTACTATCAGCAGACCTTGTTATTGTGTGGGACAGTGTAGAGAGAATCCATGTAATGTTATCATCCCTGTCACATAAAAAATACCTAAGGGAGTCTTTACCAAAACAATCTTAGAATTGTTTTCTTAAGCCAACAATCGACACACATGACAATCGACTGACAACATTTTCAAACAATGATTCATATAAGGCAGTCACAAACTGTTGAAAGAAATACAAACTAGCAGATGTTTCAATCCATTTTTTGTGAATGATCACTGATATCTTGGTGTTCATCTAGCCTGCTCGGGTATGGCAGCATTTCTCCAGTCTTTCACACATTATATATCTATTCCACGTGTCCTAGACACTTCTTGGGCATCAGCAAAAAGCATACACTCCTACCCCCCTGAATACGTTCCTTATATTCAAAACACTCTATGATTAAAGCCTCTATATACAAAATGCTTCTACACTATCCCTCTAAGATTGCACTGAAACTTGTGTATGATTATACATTTCTGAATCATATGAAAAAACATCTCTTTTTAAACATGTCTGAAAAAGTGTGAAAGCTTTCAATAGCACAAAGCACAGAAATCACTCTAACCAGCAGTCAAAATGACTGATCATCTTACAAAAAGCCTCTCCATCACTGATTACCTCCCAGACAGACGAAAAACCTAGAATATAATAAAATAAAGTAAAATGAAACAAAATAATGCTACATCATCCAAGAAATGAAGGGAAACAGCTCATCAGATTGGTACTTAGTGCATGAAGAGTACATGTGCGTATGTGTGTGTGTGAGTGTGGGTGTGTGTGTGTGTGTGTGTGTGTGTGTTTTAGTCCACCCATCTGAGAGTCTTTATAGTCTGTGTATCAGTGTGTGTGTGTGTGTGTGTGTGTGTGTGTATGTATGCCCGTGCATGTATTAAGTGGAGGTGCTGAGACAAATGTGTGTGTGTGTGTGTGTGTGTGTGTGTGTGTGTGTGTGTGTGTGTGTGTGTGTACACCCTGATCACTTCTCACGGTAGTACAGCAGGTAGGCCTTGAGCGCGTCAGGCAGGGGCAGGCTGAGGATCCTCTCCCTCAGCAGGTTGACCCGTGGCTCCTCTGCCTTCAGCGGCTGCTCCTCGCTGCCCTCCTTCTCCTCGTCGTCCTCCTCGTCCTCCTCCCTGATCTCCTCGCCGATGCGCTCCTCCTCCTCGCTCTCCACTCGCTGCGGGATCAGCTGGTTGCCCACGAACACGTATGTGTTGATGCGACGCCGCCGGCAACGCCGCCTCTTGCGCTTGTGGGGCGTGCGCTGTGTGGCCGGACTGGCCTCCTCGATCTGGCTGTGCAGCGCGCGGCGGATGTACACACGCGACAGGTCCTGCAGACTTCGGATGTGGATGGGTGCTGGTGCGGGAGAAGAACAGCCTCTTAAGTCACTTGGTATTCTATTGACTTCTCACTGCGTTCACACAGTCACACAGGTCCTTGGGCTAAATCCCAATAAATAAATTAATATATATCGTATGTTTTTTTGGATTTTTTGTCATTCTATGTATCAATGTGTGAGTCTGTATAAGTGTTGTCTAGCTCTGTGTAACTTATGGCTCCTAAATGCAAGACAAATTCCCCCTTGGGGCAATAAAGGTTTCATTCATTCAAATCAAATTCATTTGAGAGGAGAGCTTCTACACATGCGTGTATTATAGGCCTTGACAGTTAGATTGCAGCAACATTTATTCTGCCCTCCTGTGGCCATAGTTCAGTGGAATGTTTTGTAAAATGGACACAGCTGCCATGTTTCATTTTGACAATAAAGTGGCAAGAGAATCTGGTGAGCTTAGTTCAGAGGGCTTTTATTCCACAAGAGATTTTTTTTTAAAAACACATCCTCAGAAGTTTTCTGATGGCCTTTAGCTCGTGGCACCTTTTTGGGACTGGATATTGATTTCCATACCAACTGCCATAACCACAAAGATCACAGTAACACCTGCCCCCTGGGGGTAGAATAATGTAGTGCAGCGAATAAACCAGTGAAGAACATACTGAGGATTCAGAGGTGGACTTTTCATGTGGACCCTGATTCATATTGCACTCTTGGTTGAAAAGTGATGCAGTCAAGAGCCCTTAATGATTTGTGGACATCTTTCAACAGAGGTCTTGAAACATGATTATATTTGAAATACTCTGTTGAAGGGTTATTTCAACAGTGGGTTATTTCAACAGAACCGTGGCCCACTGGTTAGCACTCTGGACTTGTAACCGGAGGGTTGCCGGTTCGAGCCCCGACCAGTGGGCCGCGGCTGAAGTGCCCTTGAGCAAGGCACCTAACCCCTCACTGCTCCCCGAGCGCCGCCGTTGTAGCAGGCAGCTCACTGTGCCGGGATTAGTGTGTGCTTCACCTCACTGCGTGTACACTGTGTGCTGTTTGTGTTTCACTAATTCACCGATTGGGTTAAATGCAGAGACCAAAATTTCCCTCACAGGATCAAAAAAGTATATATACTTATACTTATAATTTCTTGACTGTAGTTTTAGCATCAGCTATGAAGAACACTGCTAACCTTGACTACAAACAGTTTCTGTATGCAGTATGTAGCATGCCTTTACCTAATACATAGCTTATATATAGGTTTACTTATACTAAAACACTTCATCTCTTGATGCAAACAAAATACCAGGTTTACACCTGTAACTACACTGCCGTTCAAAAGTTTGGGGTCACTTAAAAATGTCCATTCCACTCCATTATAGACAGAATACCAGCTGAGATCAGTTGCATTGTTTTTTGTAAAGGTATACTATGCAGGTTTAGGCATTTTTGGCAAGTGTAGAGCTCCCTCTAGAGTCGCAATGTATTTAGATGTTACTCTGCTTCTGTAAATAGCAAACTTCTCGCAACTTATCCCCCTTGTACACAATGCAAATGCTTTTGTTGTAGAGGTGAAGGATTAAGAACAGATAAAAAATATCTCCAAAGAGCTATATCTACTGACAAGGTAATGTTTCACGATTCTCACGAGAATTGTTGGGGCACCACTCTTGGAAGTTGCATGGCTGGTTTTCTCAGTAGTAAACAGAATGTGCCTTTGGAACATTGGATGAATGGTTGCTGATAATGGGCAATGTAGATATTGCATTAAAGATCAGCTATTTCTTTCTACAACAGTCATTTACAACATTAATAATGAAAACAAGGACATTTTTAAGTGACTCCAAACTTTTGAACAGTAGTGTATGATCAATTCAAAACTTGTAAGTCATCATCCTTAGCTTTGTCATGGTTAAAAAAAGAGATGTAATGAGCTGAACAGGATTGGCCTTCACCCCTACGTTTATTTTTACTTTGGCACAGGAGACCTCTGGAAACAATGGAAGCATCAAGCTTGCCTCCATGAGCATCAATGAGCTGATTTAAAAAAAAGCAGACTTACGGAGTTGAACTGTGTCTGGTTTGTTGCCGTCGGCTCTGTTCTGCTGGACAAGCGGGGCGAAGGACACAGCCAGGATGTTCTTGCTCTCCCAGGAGCTCTGGCCAGTCCGGGTGATCTGAGTCAACTGCAGCAACACACAGCGACAGGACGCCGTTGGAAACACATGGCAACAAAGTCCAAAATATGATTTCCCACAGGCACAACAGCTAAACAGGTTTGAGAGAGGAGTCTTCTTCACTGGTGCAGTAGTACTGGAGCCCAGCACTGCACCCTTCATGGTTGTAGGCTTGGATACTTCTAATAGATGTCAATAAATGGACTACTCCCTTTGAGTACATTGTAATTGATGGATTGCTGTTTCTCTATGTAATTCAACATTTTGTATGTCTCGGTTGTTAGGTCTTGCCGCATGTTTCTGCTGACAAATCATCATCTTAAATATGTCTTCAGATTCTCCAATTTAGTCTTTGAGTTTAGTCTGTTGAAAATATATGTTCTATAAACTAGAATGATAAAGAAAAATGAGAATGACCTTTCAGGGATTGTAATCTCAGTACACCTCACAATTATTCTTTGACCTGAAGTACTCATAAAAATCTAAACCAGGTGTCCAAAGTCCTCTAAGGTGAGCTTTAGCCAGTGCACGTGTACAAGGCCAACACTGGTAGCTCCTACCATTCAACCCAATTCCTGAGGAAGCCTTTGAAGGCAGCATGTGCAGAGAAAGCTTGCGCTGCCGCTGCTGCTACTGTTCTCTCCGTCAGGCTGCATTCAGAAAAACAGCGGTTTTCTTGCCACTTGTCACTGACGCCTCAAAAGTTGAGATTAGTTTATATTTGTTATAGAACTTTTTTCACATCACAAACATGTTTTTTTTTTGTGTGCATGCAATCCATACTAGTCTCTGAATTTCACTAGTTTCTCTAGTCAACAAAATGGCTCCTTGTCTCTTCCTGTCTGAATAAGGCTTCAGGTTATGGCTTCTGTTAAGCGCCTTGAGACAATTTCATTTGCTGGAACTATAAAAAAAAAAAATATGGAATTAAATTAATAGTCGCCAGACTGTACTTTTGACTTGTGTCCAAATACAAGATGAAGCATGCATGGACTCCACGAAGGATGAATTATTTTCACAGACAACACATTGCAGCACGAAAAGCTCATTGTGTACTACATTTTCAATACCTGATCTTCAATTGGCACAACAAGGATGCCTCCCACTTTGAGCATGATTTTCATGTAGTTCTCGTGGTCCTTTTGGACTCCGGCTCCACAGTAAATGCGATCATATTGGTGGCTGTCGGAGGAGATTTCTAAGCAGTTTCCCACCACAAATTTTGGCTCACAGAATTCAAACCTACAACAAGAGGATAAATAATAATAAAACAAATATGACCGAGTTACTGAGTAGACTTGACACTTGCAGTACCTCTGACACACACAGCTTCAGAAGTAATGTACAAATGCTGTTAGATAGTATATATATGAGTCTGTATAACAGTATTATCTTTATATAAACATGACACAAATATTACTACATACTCCTTTGTAGCAACTACTAGTTTACAATACTGTGAACACTGCAAACATACATATAGTTTGCATCACTTACTTATCAAAGCTATCACTGTTTTTAATGAAGTCCTCCAGCCTCTCTTTAGCATACTCCACAACATCCTTATGTAGTTCAACACCATGATTCACTCCAAATGGACCTGGAAGCCATTGGACAAGAGTCAACTATCTTAACATGAATCAGTGCACTTTACTGCAAAGAGCTAAGCTTAACATTTTGATGACATGTTTCACCAAAAAAAAAAAAAAACCCTAATTTGAGCAGCCATATGTTAAAACTAGAGCGCATAAGAACATCTTATTGCTCTGTTACGGTGTCTGCACCATCTGTTCCTCGATCAAATCGCACACCACACCATGAATATATCAATTACATAAAATCCTGAAATTTAATATAGAGCAATACTTATTTGGGGGAACTATCAGAGTTTTATTTCCATTGAATTAAGTCGATATGTGATATTTTAATAAGCAAAATAGGCCTATCAGAACAGTAATACCAATGATCTGATAAATTATGCATAAAACTATTAGAGTCAGCGTAATGTATTATAGGCACAGTCCCAAACACATTCTTAAATTCATTGAATTGCTCCAAATGATAGTAATGCCATTTATTTTGCGTTTGCTATAAAAAATAAAACAAAAACCTTGATGTTTGTTTGTTGTCCTGGCCCTGCAAACACAGTGGTGCACTGTATACTGATCTATGAGCAATCATAATCAACATGGTGCTTCAGGAGCATGGGAGGGAGAGAGGTGTCCTTTGATTGGCTGTTGAGCTCTAATAGCAACAGCCTTTGACGAAACCAACACACGGGTCATAGACTGCATCTCTAGTGCAATTTTTTTTCTGTAGTGCATTTTTGGATGGAAGTATAAGCCTTTGTTTTACTGAGGACAAAGATAAATGCAGTACATAATAGTGCACTCTACTGTACATGATACAGTACATGATACAATAGGCCTATTAGCAATACTACTTTACACATCGCTATGGAAGCCTCTGCCTGTCTGCACTTCCTGTTTTTGAGGAGGAAGTGAAGTGTGACATTACCGAGGATCAGGCCCACCATGGTGCTCAGGTAGCCGGTGCCGCTGCCCAGGTTGAGGAAGGACAGTCCCTGGCGCAGCCTCAGCGCCTCCATCACCTCAGAGTAGATGCACGGTGCCGACAGGTGGAGGTTGCCATTTTTCCATGCCAGGTCCTTGTAGGCATTCTCTCGGTAACTGTCCAAGTAGTAGTCGCCACGGTCAATGGCCCGGAAGGCCTGTTCCACCTGTTCTGTGCGGATATACTGAGCCTCCTTCAAGTTGTCGATCAGGTCATCATTGTCCTCCCCGGCACTGACGGCTCCTCCCATGACGACAAAAACGCCAAAAGAAAAGAAACGTAAAAACAGCCACCCCTCAAAAAATAAACTTTCAGCAGAGCACAAGGCCTCACATGGAGAGAAGCTGATGAGATAGGTGGAATTAGCTCCTACAGGATGTTTGAGATCGGCATCTCAAATTGGTGGTCCAAGAACAACTAAAATACAATGGAGAAAATGCATTAAAATATAGTATTATAATAATGTTTTATCATGATGTAAAATAAGTTACACAATACTGCTTGTTTGCCCCTGCCTTGGGAAATACTGTATTTGATTTTCCCATTACCAATTTCAAGCTCAAAACATATCAACATAAAATCCCCTTCAAGTGGTTCAATGGAAGAATTTTGCCAATAGGCAAACATTGTTTGCACAAAATTGCAAGAACTAAACCCTACAAATAGACTTAACCTGAATTATTGAGAAAAAGAAAGATAATTTACACTTTGTTAACCTTTCATCACATCTCTGTACTTTCTTCAAAACAGTTGTAGTCTGACTATTACAGTTTTTTTCAGCCGCTAACAAGAGTTTGTCTAACCAGTTGTCACATTTTCAAAACTCTAAACACAATTAGCACAGCATCGGTTTTTTGTGGCCATACCATTATCACATTTCATGTCGTTTTCACACAATATGCAGTCAGTGAACACATTTCCACAATGCTTACATTTTCTTAACAAACAAGCTACAGTACACCTCCTAACAAAATTATGGATTGTTTTTGCAGTATTTACGAATGTTAACACACAACATCCTACAATAGCAAAAACAATATTCCAAACCTTAGATACAGTATAAAAACCTCTGCTTCAGCTACCAAGCGGTTTTATCCCATCGCCTTGGATACTGTAATATCAGATGCAATGTTGATGAAAACTTGTGGCTAACCCTGAAGATCGAGAGATTAGATACAGTTTGTGTTTTTTTTTTTTTAGTTCCCCCCCATTTTATCTGGGCTTTTTGCTGTTGTTTTTTTGTTCAGAATGCTCTTATGTGTTTCATTGATATTTTGTTCACTGTAAGCAGTACTGTAAAACTTTTTCTGTTCTATCATACTGTAAACAGTATTTCTACTGTACTTCCTGTAGTAAACAGTAAAGGGAAAAAACTGATTTGCTTTTTACTGGAATGCTTTTGAATGTGAACATTACATGTGGACATACAGTTCCCAACCAAGAAATTTAGTGTAAAAACGATGGATTGCATGTTTTGCATGCAAATACCTGTAAAACTGAAACATAAAAGTCTATGCAGTTTTTGTAATGTCAACAATAGCCAGTATTTTGAAACCTGGTGTACTTTGATTGACTGCATGTACCTTGTAAAGTGAAAACAAGTGTTATTCTTTGACAGAATAATTTTATTTTGAGTCAGATTTCCAGTGTTTTGGTAACAGGAGTTAGTGTGCGCAGAGAAAGATGTGTTAGTATATATTTTAACAAAATGTGTTTTTGAGAAGGTGTGAGTCTGTAAGAGTTTAGAAAAAGTATCTGAAGTATGGGTAAGCGCTTGTTAGCGATTGAAAAAAACTGTAATTGTGCTGTGTGTCAAATGAACAGGGTGCCAAAGCCAAATGATATGCTTACCATACTTATTATGTTGGCTATGGCACACTGTGCTTCACCTTGTTGGAATACCAGGCCCTTTGGAGTCATAACCTCCCCCCACTAATACCACAGCCAGGGCAATCTTTGTCCTACTTTTTTCTACACCTCTCTAAAACGCTGTCCTTTGAGTTTTCTGCAGTAAAAATAATGCAGGGAAAATTGGGTCAAACCATTTCTCTCCCTTCTGCCAGACAAGCGGACAGTGAGGCTATACCACCACCGGCATTAGTTAGCTCTCCCCAGAATGCATTTGAAAGTGCCCATTTCAAAGACAACTAGATACAGTATTTTCACTGGGGAAGATTGTATTGCTTTCTCAAAAAGCAGCTCCGTAAGCAGTCCTGAATAGTCATTTTTCCACATGTAAAGTAGTATACAAATTAAAGGGCGAATGAATAGGCTATTTCACATTGAAGCTTGTACTGTACACATACTCAGGAAAGGAAAGCTGGAGCATACTGTATAGGCCAATAGATAAGTAAATAATCTGAGTATTCTAACTAATATTCTATATAAACTTTGATATGGATCTCCTAAAACGATACTTTCTTTTTGCTAGCCTCCATTTGAAGCGCTGTGGACATCAGCGCCGACATGAGTGCGGCACACTCCGCTTTCGACATTCGATAACTTAAACCCCATTATTATTAATACAACCCCGCACACCAGCGTCAAACTCTGCCGCCACCTCCACTGGTGTGCAGGGATGTATTGAGAATAATGTTATCAAAATAATCAAATGTTGAAAGCGGAGTGCACCTTGTCAGTTTAATCTTTACTTTGTATTATTTCATAACTTGGCTGATGACCAATAGAGTGTTACATTTCCATGTCCATGTCTACTTTAAGCACTGATAGCCAGCACCTATAAAGTGCCACATCTATCATTTGTGAAAAAAATGTCATCTGTCTTCATCTGGCAGCCCAAACCAAAGGACTTATTTGTGCAAGTAGAATATTTCAGTTTATTTATTTATTTATTTATTGTTTAGACAAAATGACTGAAATTGCCTTGGGGACTATATTAGCGCATAAAGGCAAGCCGCTATATTTGGCAATAAATAGAGACAGGCTGAAGACAGTGTTTGGTGAGAGGTCTAGTGTTTAGCAGCATGACCTCAGCTAACCCCCGGTGTCATAGGGTGGCGCAGGGGTTGATGTGGGGACATACCCGGAACAGCCTCGGGAACAGTTTCTTGTTCTCAGGAAACCCTCTGAGATGGGCAGCAGATGATGTGTGTCACAGATTCCAGGCTGCAACACCACTGCAATCACATGCACACAGTGAAATTAGATACATAAACAAACACATGAGCCATCCAATGAGCAGAGGGAGCCAGGGCTTGTGAGTGAAAGGCAATATGTTTGCACAATGCACCAGGATGACACCGAGGCAGGCCAAACTCTGATAACACCAATGGAGAACATAGTTTTAGGATAAGATTGGGTGTTAATCAGACTGCAAATGCAATGCTAAGGGACACATTGACATTGTGGCAAATAGCTACCTTTGCAATTTGCAAACACTCCCAATCCCTTAATCCATTGCCAAATCCTAGCATACCTCAGATTTAATTTCAAGTAGGCTCATTAAGCTACTATTAAGGTCAGAGATGTAAGAGGGCAATAGGACATGGTCTGTGATAAACTTGCAAGCAGGGCTGCTTGGCTTTAAGCAAACTTTACTGCATTTGGTGACAATTACTGCCGAATATAACTGGTGTCATGTCATGCCATCCTATTTTCAGTATTGCTCTTGATTATCAGGAGGCCAAATCTGCATAAATACCAGAATGGCACGGCAGAGGGCAGAATTCATGCTCAGGAGACGCGTGCATGCACACTGAGTGGAGCCGAGGAGCCTGCTCAACATGCAGTTGAGGCAGTGTCAGAGATCTCAAGCAATCGAGTTATGCCTGGTACATCCGCACTGCGTGTGATCTCTGCAGAAACAAAGCAGTGTGGCACCCGCAGTAGTCTCGTTACTGAATTTGCATAGTTAGTGAACATGGCACTCTGTCGTTTCTGACCCCTCAAAATACTCGATCAAAAGGCGAGTAGTGTCACGGTGTCAAAGAAAAATGATAACTGAAGAGCTGTTCTGCAGCGCTTCAGCTAACCAGCTAAGTCCTGTTAGCATGCTAATACCACGTAGCATACGCAGAAAGAACTAGCAGGTACTTCGACGAGAACGGGGCACTTTGGGAAGATGAAGGTTTTATAACAGCTAGCAAGCTAACAGGAGATAGATACACAAGCTAGCTTGCAACTTGAGCAGCCAGGATGTCGTTCACTTTCAGTATGGTTTCGAAAACAACTAAATTACAGTCATGCACATTTCGACACCACTTTAATCTGCTGAGATGAGCTTGTTTATTTACTGTTGCAAACTCCATAATAACTTGTGAGACTGAAATTTAATTTAAAATTGAAGGTGAAACGGAGTCACCAAAAACAAATAACGTTAACGTAACGTTATATGACATCAGCTGCGCAACCGTGTTCACTAAAAAGCTTTAATGTTACTTGCGCCTAAAACAGATTAACAGTAGAGAATATTAATATGCTTTCATATTAGCTGCCGGGCTAACAACTACAATTAGGTTAACGTTAGCGATGCTACTTTCTCAGGCTCTCATCTCCCATCACGGTACATCCCGTATTGTTGTTATCCAGGCAGCATTGAGAATATTTTATTTAGCCTATCTTAACCCACTGTTGATAGATGTAGGCTAAAATACAAGTTGAACCTTGAGTGCGTCATACAGTGGTAATGTTAGTTAACTAATGATCACTGACAAAGTAAATTCAGGAGGACCAATTGTCTGCTATAACAAAATGTCGACATCATAACAATTCAGACAAAAAATCCACAAACCTGGTTTGTTTGTTTGTAAGAGCCGCCAGTCAGATGAGTAAATTAAGTAATATGAGTATCTATCGAAACATTAACGTACCGTGCCACTGACAGCTCAGATAAATATAGTTTTTCGAAGACGGCCGATTGCCGCTGTCTTTTCTTCAGGAACAGCTGAGAGGATGTAAACATATGTCACGTGGTTCTAGGCTGATCGAACCAGACCAGACAGAGAGACGTGTTTTCGCGGGAGGACAAGAATAGAATTCTGCGTGGATCAGATCCGCACCATCGAGACCCAAGAGCACAGCTATTCAGTTTGTTTTCATGACCTCCTTTGCTGTCGTGGCTGTTTTTGACTACAGCCACCATAACAGGTATGCAGACATGACCTAGCCTACAGGCGGTGTTAGGTTTATTATGGATCAGCAGCGAAGGATGATGTTGTTGATAGGGCCTAGGCCTACTGTAGCAGACACATCTTCATGTCCTCACATGACCTGAGGAGAAAGTGATGGGTTACCTCCTGCTCGATTTAGCCTACAACAAGACATTATTAAATGTTGTGTCATAATTCCATATTAGGCTATGATTTGTATAGTGTATTTGCTATTGTATTTGCTGGGCTGAGCAACAACAAAAAGCTAAAAATGGTTGGCCAGCCACCTCAAGGTTAGTCATTAGAACTCTGTTTCCAGCATAATTTCGCTGTCCTACCCATCACCTCCCCCCTCCCCCTCTCTGTCTCTGTGTAGCATGGCCATTCCATCAAGAAAGAGAATCAAAAGTTAATTCTTTCAATTGATAAAAAATCAGATTTTCAGATCATCAGTGGCATGCTACTTAATTCTGGGTCCAGTGTTGGATCACCATCACCATATTATTAAAAGGAAGGAAGAAGCAATACTTTGTCAGTATCCCGTGAACAAACATGGTCCACCAACCTCTTGCTATCTTGGGAAGATATAAAAAGTACCCCCCCCCCCCTCGGATATTTTCCCTTTTATTGCTTTAATAAATGGAATCTTTGTCCATTTAATTTGGCCTTTTTTACAACAATTAAAAAAAAACCTCTTTAATGTCAAAGTGAAAGCAAATTTCTACAAAGTAATGTTAATTAAAAATATATAATGCAAAATAAGCGATTGCATAAATATTCACACCCCTTAAAATGACTGACCTAAATTAACAGCGGTCCAGCCAGTTGGTGCTAATAGTCACACAATTAGTGAAATGGAGATCGCCTGTGTGCAGTGAATGTGTATAGTATAGTAATATAAAGATACCTGTGTCTGGAAGGTCCAGTCACTGGTCAATCAGTAGTCCTGGCTATAATGCCACCATGAAGACAAAAGAACACTCCAAACAACTCAAAGAAAAGGTTATTGAAAAGCGTAAGTGAGGGGATGGATACAAAAAGAAATTCAAGTCACTGAACATCCCCTGGAGTTCAGTGAAATCCATCAATAAGGAATGTAAGGAACAGGGGCGCTGCTAGAAAATTTGGGCCCTGTGACAATTTCAGCAAAATATGGAAATCCATGGTGGACAATCTGATTCAGTCTGCAAGAGAACAACGACTTGGTAGAAGATTTACTTTCCGGCAAGACAATAAACCAAAGCATACAGCAAAAACTACACAAAAATGGTTTAAAGACAGCAAGGTGAATGTTAGTCGAAGCCCAGACCTCAATCCTATAGAAAATCTGGCTGGACTTGAAAAGGGCTGTTCATACAAGTTCCTCTTCCAACCTAACAGAGCTTGAGAAGTTTTGCAAAGAAAATTAAGTAAAATGGGAGTATCAAGATGTGCAATCAAGCCCGAGTCCTATCCACGCAGGATCCATGCTTTAATTGCGACCAAAGTTGCATCTACTAAATGCTGACTTGAAGGGGCCAAACTAAATTGATCAAGATTTCATTTTTAAAAGCAGTAAAAGTGGAAATATCCAAGGGAATACTTTTCATAGGCACTGTACCTCATAAAGTCATCATACAGAAATATTGGGGCATTAAAAAGTGCATTCTTCATTCATTTTAATTGATTAATTCTGCATACTTCTGATTGATACAGAACAGTTGCTTGTGGCAGGTGTGTGGCGGGAGTGCTCAGCCATATTGATGAAGGCCCGACAACAGCTCATTAGTGGAGTCATGTGTCTGTGCACCTGATATACTGTGTCGTGTGACACACACAGAGTGAAACTATAATGTCCAACTAAAATGTTTTGTAGTTATTTCACCAGGAATACATGGTCTTTTTTATGTAAAACAACATTGCTATCCATTCCCTGAATGGCTGTATTAATAGTGTGTCGCAAATGAAAGAGATATTAGGATTTCTTCTTTTTTTTAAATTATGGATTGTCAAAATATCAAATCAAGTACATTTATGCCAAGCTAGGCACAAGCTATTAATTTAAATCACTTTATTTTTCATAACTAGTGAGTTGTAAGGCTAACAAGCCTCTTGAGGATTATCAGCCAATACAAAAGCAACCTATTAAGTATACAGACAAAGTAGCTCAATTAAATTAGAGTCTACTGATTATTGAATTGAAAACCCTGGAGATTTTTTTTGTCTGCAAAATTCCCCCATTCTTTATGACTTATAAAATCCAATTTACCTTTCTCTATGTTGAACAACACCATCTAGTGGACATTCTAGTTATACATTGTGTAGGCTAAAGCTCAAAATCCCATTCAGTGTAATATCATTTAAAGGAAAATATAGCAACTTTCCATGCCCCTCTGCTATAAGGAGCTATTAGAGTATGCATTAGATATGCCACCAGGGCAACTGGACAAGAGCGAACTCCACATGGACAGCTCAAATTAACAGATGCAGTGAGGTGAATTAGGACAGGAGGTCAAACGAGTGTATTGGTCTCAGCATAGAAAATAATTAATTTCTTCTTTAGTTCACATCTTTACTAATAAATGGAATTGTCATATGTAAAGTCACATAAGCTTGACAACCAGGCATGTTTTTATGTGCCAAGAGAGTCTTAGTAATGAAGAAGCATTCATTAAAAGCAGAAAGCTAAAGGTCAGTTGCATTAAAACTAGTTTGCCCCAAATCTCACAGAAAACCAGTTAGGCGATACTGAATTTATATATAGCAGCGATAAAACAAAACTAAAAGAACAGAAAAAAATGAAAGGAAAGAAATATGCAGGCATAGTAAACCCCCTGGCCAGGCCAACACAGAACATGAACCCTCTCTGCTCTGCTCTATAGCTAATGTACAGTCATTTCCTGTGTATTAGCAACATTGTGCATAAAGTGCAGGACAGTGTTTTATGCCAGCAAATATGGTATTAATAAGCAAAACCATATTAATACCATATTAACTGCCCCCATGTATGAACCTCATAGCTGAAGAAATTTAGCAAAATCAATGTATAAACTGCGGTTAATAGTTACGGTATAATTACCGGCTAATCGGCTAATAATAGGCTAATCGAATGTCGAAAGTGGAGTGTGCTGCACTCATGTCATGAGTGCTTAGGCTAAGTCCTAGCTACATGCAATGCGAGCGAGCATTAGCGATAAAATCATTGGAATGTCCTCACTGTATGCGGCATGAAGCAGAACTTCATCAGTTTTGAGCAGAACTTTTTAAAAAAAACTTTTAGAATTATGACGTAACAGAATTAAGCAATAAGCCCGAGAGGCCGTAGGTTACACTGATTTTACAACAGCTAAGGGGCGTTGTTAGGCACGACGCGCTAGCGGCGCTGAATGGTTGCCAAGCAATGTCGAGACACAGCTATTTTAACTTTTGTATCAATTTATGGTAGGGCAGTAATATAACGGAATGCGGTCAAGTATGTTTATGCTGCATTTTACAACGGCATCGAATGTGATTCAGCCAATCACAATCATAAGCCTATCTATCAGTTTTAGAGGGGCTTATAATGGATTCAGTGTGGACAGAGAGCATTCAAAGCTACACAACAGTTGCTCACTCGGATGCAGTTAGGATACCATGTTGAATGGGGAAATCATTGCATCATCAATACACCATTTTAGCACCAGCCAAAAAAATGATGATGTCCTGTTTAATGGTCTTACTTGTTTCCTAACAAATTTTGGTTTAGGTTTACAGGTACTTAAAGTAGAATGGATGTACTCAAGACAGATAATAGAGATGCAGACAAAGCCCTGACAACAACTCACCCTGCTTAGGCCCTGATGAAGCTCTCAAAGAGGTACTCCATACTAGCCTACCCATTGGAGTGCAGTGTTCATTGCTTTAGATAGATAGATAGATAGATACTTTATTGATCCCCAGGGGAAATTCAAGCATGCTTTAGCACAGCACATATCTGGCTCTACTCCAAACAGATAGGATGCACTCCCCTGCATGATTACGCCGGATAGTAGTGCCAGCAGGCTAGCGGCAGCTGCCACTGCTTCTTACAGTCTGAAACACAACATTCACTTTTCTTCCGCATTGATCACGAAAGTACAAGCAAGCACAGGCAAAGTTCTGAACAGTTAGGTCATACATTTAGATGGCTGAGATGATTACTCTGCCTGTTTGATAGAGATATGGTGCTTGTCATGAATCCTGAGCGTTAGCCATGGCATATGACTCCTACACACATGTGTGCGCCCCAGTTGCGTATAATGCTACTGTATGCTGAATACAATCCAGTGCCAGTTTGTGTAGAAGGTGTAGTCAACAAAATTATTGTATATCGCAGAATGTAATTTGCCACTCTGTGATCTTAAAAAACTACGCCTGGTCTGGACTACTATAGTTTTCTGGCACAAAAAAAGGTGTCCACAAAAAATCAGCAAATACTCAGACGAGACAACAAACACTTGCAAATACTTCGAAAAAACACAAATGGAAGAGCTGTCGGATTCCTGTTTGGAACCTGCGTTGAGCTTCTGGTGGAAAATTCTGCTGTCTGGTCGGCTATACGTACCTCTCAGGACACAGATTCATACTACACCATCTATAACCAGCCACTTGCAGTTCACAAGGCTAGAATTACATGCCATGAACCTTGTGCCAGTCTTTCCCTGAAGGAGAAAAGCACATGTCTTTGTTATGAGGTTAAGGCCATTGTCATTGCAACCCCCTATTGTTCCAAGACAAAGAAAAGTCGGGAGTTGTTGGGGGAGAATGTGAGGGTTGTGGGTGGTATTCTGTCATTTAGAGCACCTTTACAGTTCATTCTTCATTTTACTGGCCTGGCAGGAGCATATCACAGACATGCAGGGATTCTTGGACTCTTGGATAACTAAACGATAACTGCTGCTATGAAGTAATGTAACAAGGAGAACCTGCAGAATGGCTTTACCAGACCCTCCCAATCACCAGTTTTGGGCTTCTTTCTCATGGAGAGAAACGTAGGGGGATTTTTCATTCCCTTTGCCGATTACAGCTGCATGGACGAAAAAGTACACAATCAACTATTGCCTCATCGGTCTAAGAAATATTCCCTTAGGCCTCAGTATTTTTCCAGAGCAGACATGCCTGATTTAAAATAACCAGGAAAGGGGGTGAATGGCAGATCGCTTTTATCAACCTAAGTGGTCTGTATGAGTAACCTTCAATTTTTTTTTCCATTAAAGGTGCTCTAAGCGATGCCACACATTTTTTAGGCTAAAACATTTTATGTCACTAACTTCAGTGGTAGCTGTAAGCCTGTATGTAAAAGTTACAACCTAAGAGGCTCTTTTACAGAGCCACGGACTTGATTTCATTTAGAATCCGTTGAACAACTCCAGTATGCCATGGAGACACATGTATACAAATTAATATCTAGGTTTGTTGGGTGACAAACTTAGACGGGGGGCGAGTGGGACTCACTGATATTAATAGCTAGCTGTGCTAGATAGACTTGCATGCATATTGCTAGGGCACCAGGTCATGTCATGTAAGGAACATGGTACTGCAAATAAACGGAAACATAGTCTACATTGCAGAGCGACTTCAACTTTATTAATTTATGGTGAATAAATGTTATACTACTGTGCACAGCCCCATGCTTTTCTGACGAGGCGATGCTAGCACGTTAGCAGCGGTTAGCTAACTATGCTAACCTTAGTTGTATACGAGTCTCCTCTAAGTGACAATCATTTTATACATAATGCTGGCAGTGCTGAGAACAATAAACGATCTTGTTTATCTTACTTACATTGAGTTAACTGTTTGGCTTAATCCATAGATGTGGTGGAGCACCGTTTAATTGTGGTTTGCTAAGGAGTAAGCTTAACCCTTTGCTTAAAATAGGGGAGAGCTGGGAGGAGATAATTTAATCTAATTTAACATAATAACAAAAAAGCATAATCAAGATTGAAAGCCATTATTCTGTGTATCGGTGTTGCGTTAATCCCACACATGTCGTTTGGCCGTCCCTTTTCCATTTACATCACTATACAATCCCATAAAACCGGAAAAAAATCACGGCTTCCAATGCATTTCTATGGAGCCGTAAGGTGAAGCTGTCGGACTTTATCTACATGTGCGGAGCTACTGGACTGCCATTGGCTCAACCGCGTTTGATGGGCGGGGCTTGCGATAGGTCAATTGCACGGGAGCAGCACGGGAGGGACGGGGAGGAAGTAGTGAGCTATAGCTCTCTGTTTTGTTTGAAAGTTAACAGAAGTGATGTTACCCAGCATTGCTTAGAGCACCTTTAAGAAACTACATGTGCATGAGAACGATGTGAGATCTCAAATCAGAAACTCAATTTGTTGGAAGAGACTGAATGTTTATGTTGGTTTTCATATGGCATAAGATTTCATAAGATCAATGTGATTTACTGTTCACCAGCACAGTTCACCATATGGCATTGTCCATATTTTTATTTATTTCAGCTGTCCGAGCGTTTGTTTTCACCGTGTTGTTTCAAACCAGAAGTTGCCGCAAGTGGCCTTCACAAAGAATGCAACTTTTTAGATATACATGTATATAGTATAGTGATATCACTGAAGTTTATTTTGAAGATCAAATAACCTCAACATGATCAGAAAGGTACTTTTAAACACAGACTGACCTACGTTAAAAGTCAAATTGCTTAGAGTGGATGTAAAAAGGCTCTTCTATTTGAGGAGCAAGTGAGGATTGTGAAAGATCTGTAAACCAAAATCGGAAATTTGTTTGGAAACACCAGAGATGGGAAACCTTGCTTCAGAAAGTAAAAGTCCTACTGTACATGGGTCATTCCGTGTCAAATCAGACAAAATCCAGGAAAATGGTTGCCGCACTCAAATTTTGCTCAAAATCTGTCTATCTAATATTTAGGTCCTAACATAAGACCTGTAACATATTTTTGTTAAATTCCAGTGTTTTCAGCCTTGAAATATTTTAAAGGCCTTGATTTTGGGACCCTCTTGATATAGACTAGGTTTGAACAAAATCTGAGATGGTGCAGCAACAACCTTATCTGATTTGACACAGAATGACGCACATATTTGTTCCAACCAGCCTTATTAGCTCAACTCTACAGCCAGGAAGTGCACAGGTACAACCAATACATGGTAGGACCTTCACTTTCTAAAGCCAGGTTTCCCATCTCTGAGAATCACCTTGTATGTTCTAACACTAAAACTGTGTGGTACTAAGTTGTGGAGTTAAACCATTAAATGTTGTGTGCACTGTTTTTTGTGTGGGGTAAAAGGGGTATTGATGATGCAATGAGGTTCCCTCTTAGCATAACCCCTCCTCTTAAGAGTTGGGTGAGCAGGTGGACCCCCCCCCCCCCCCCCCCACACACACACACACACAAATAGTGCCATGTAATCCTTCTCCCTGTGCAATAAATGCAGTTGATATCAATAATGAGCTGATCTACTTCCTGAAGAGTTGTGCTTAGGATCAGTTGGACGAACTGTGTGTTCTATGTGTATGGAGTTTTCCACTTGTGTGAGTGAGTGAGGGGCTCACTACTTTTCTGTCCAGGTCAGTATAAGAGCAGTGTGTAGCATGCCATTTCAGAAACAGCCGAGGCATGGGTATGGACCCTTTTAACGACATAAAGAAACGTGCATTCCCAAGGCATGTTCAGTGGCGCAGAAAACAACATTGAGCTAATGGGAACTTGTGGATAAACAATAAAAAGTTTTTTTTTTTTTAGTATCTGTGCTGGTTGTGCATGTTTCAACATGGAAAAACCTCTAGGAACAAATTGAAAGGGTCTATAGTCCTGCTGATATGGTCGTGCCATGTGGTCATGGTCATGCACATACATGTCTCCAAAGTATACTCCTTTTGCTGTTGTGGATACGTCTCCTAGCAGCATAAGCTGTGTCACCCAAACTATCTCGGTGCTATGCAAATCTAAGCAAAAACGGTTTGTAGAAAAGGTTGGCTGGCCTTTTCCTCACTCCTGCCCTCCCCAATGCCGTGGCAGTCAAATTCTTCTGTAAGGGCTGGCCTCATAATGTGAGAACTGATGTGCTCAGTGCATTCCACATAACCCTTATGGATTCTCTTGTACAGTGCCATTTACATTGAATGCCGAGTTCTGTACGCATCCTTTACAAAAGATAATGTCACTTCTCCTGGTGTGTGTCAGCCATGTCAGCTGCTTTTCTCATCAGTTTTGGTTGACTGGACAATGGTTTGTTTATATATCAACAAACATCCTGAAGCATTGAACAGGAAACATTGAATGGAAGCATCCTGAAGCATTGAATAGATAGGATTATTCTCCCGTGTTACGGATCTAACCATGTGAGCGATGTCTGAAGTTAATTGAAGTTCATCAGAGCTGTTGCCATGATGGAGTTATTACACTTTGCCATGCAATTCAAGTGGTATATGTGCACTCCGGTGACTAAAGCTGACCTCGTTAGAATAATGAGATCGTTAAGGTAATCACAGTCATAACTCAGCTATGTTGTAGAAAGCACTACAGTTCATTGCCATTACAGAACCTGCCAATGCAAAACCTGAAAAAAGTCTGTATCATCAGAAGTGCAAGGTGTATTCTGTGCTGCATGTTGTATTTTATAGTTGGACAAAAAGCTTGCTTTTGAAATACTAGCATATTGAGAAATTGCAGCTGATTCGGCCATATGAATATTTTATTTCTACCATACACAAACTGTACAACACTGTGCATTATCTGCTTATGAAATAGTAAAAGTCCAAGGAAAGTTCAATATAGAAACTACTTCAACTGAAAAAAGCATTTTGTTTTAATCAAAAAGAAAAGAATGTACAATACGGTTCCATCATACTAATATCATTACACAAAAAATCCAGTTCACATTACAAAACATCAAATACAAACAGGGAAAAATAAATATTCTTCACAAAACTTCCTGAGCAAACAATGTGTGGTATATAAATTAAGAGTTAAGAATTATAAATAAGTAAACATAATAATAAATTACAGTCATTAATTTAAACAAAAATGATTGATTCAGTTTATTAATGTTAAAATTATTAGTAGTCACCATTTGGATAAAGTAGTTTTAGTTTTCGTGAATATCCAATGATTTCTCTGGATATTTTTATCTTTGCATTTTTTTTTCGTTCTTTGCATGACACATAAAGTGGCAACTTATTAATACAGAATAGTCCAACAAAATCATACCAGTCCATGCATTTATGAAATGAGATCAAAATGAAGTATCTTCTTCAATTAAGACCCTCTCCACCTCTTTAAAACCGTATTGGGGGACAACATAAAAGTGCAATTTCAAGATGTTGTTTTGGGACATTTAAAGTTATCTAATGTCCGATAAAAACAGTTGCTCATCTTTGTTTTATTACATGAAAAATACATTTACTGAATCAGCTCTAGATCTGAGACTGAGTCAATGGGAGTTTCTTTTGTTTGAAATTCAAGAAAATATATTAAATTTCATTTTCTTTTGTGAAACATATTTTTGTAAATGAAAAAAAAAAAAAACACCAACAACAATCAAAGTGAACCTAACAGGCCTCTCCGCTGATACATCTCACACTCACATACATTGTCTGCCAGTAGAAGATGTGCTTTGAAGGAAGTTTGTGGCCACAAATGGCAATGTGGCTCCGTCACTTGCTTTCATATGCTTTGTGACACATTTGTCATTTTTGCCAGTCACTCGCAACTTCAGAAAGAAAAATGTAATCATTCATGGTGATTAAAGACTTTAAAGACTCCAAAATCAGAACAATTGCAGTATATATTCAAAATGGCATATAAACAGTAAATCCAACAGAGTTAGAAGTATTTTTCTTTGAAAATAGGTATACTGTGTAATAAATTAAACACCATTCACATAATACTGTTCTACCACAAAACAGAGTATATTTCATGTATTCATTTACATTTAGGCACATAAATGCACACACACACATGTGTGCACACCAAAGGCAGATATCGATATAAATGAATGAAAATAAGTTTAAAGAAAACAAAGACTTTTGAAATTTGTCATACTGATTATTAGTTCCTTTCATGACACATTTAAGCTGTGGTGTGACATTCATTCCAGCTATTCTTTGCAGTGATACATCATTTATTTATTTATTATTTCATTTCATGTGATTCTTTATTTTCTGTGCTGTGATTTTTCACTGTACATTCAATACTGAATTTCATATAAATTTCCTTCTTCAGTACTGGAGGAGGAGCAGTTTAATTGGAATCGCTTAATGTAGATGCTGCTTATCGCCACTAGATGGCAAAGACGAGCAGCATTTCTATGCCTGGAGTTTACAGGTTGGTCATCCCAACTGTGAAAGATTTTATTTTAGTGACAAAACCTTACAAGAGAGGAGTACGGAATGTGTTTGTT
The DNA here is from genome assembly GCF_018492685.1 of Alosa sapidissima. Classification (NCBI taxonomy): domain Eukaryota; kingdom Metazoa; phylum Chordata; class Actinopteri; order Clupeiformes; family Clupeidae; genus Alosa; species Alosa sapidissima. Next base: position 12,126,881 of record NC_055957.1, read on the forward strand.
TGTTGCTCACAATTTCGCACTGCCCTAAAGTCAAACAGAACAAAACAAATTAAATTTCCACTTTCGAACACCACTATCATTATTAGATATAAATTAAATATATTACTGTGTAATAAATATTTGAATGGAGAGAATAAATAGCAACGGCATAATTATACGTAAAATATGTTTTACACAGAAATCAATTATGCAAAAAACAAACAAACAAAAAACAAATACAGAGTAAAATCAAGCAAACCATACGAAATAATTAAGTGCAAAGGGGTATAAATCTCAATAAATAAATGTATTGAGTGAGCTCAGAAGCTGTTAAAACTTTTACAAATTCTGGCTGGTAGAGTATTTTTTTCTCTTCAGTGCAGTAATGTTTTCAGTGGAATGGCAATGTTTTTCAGAATGCCATTTCCTTGCACATGGAGGGACGCCAGGCCTCCTTCAGAAAATAAAGCGGTCCAGAAATATTGCCCCACGCAGCAAACCCCCTGACAGACAGACATCCTACACATGGATACCTTTAATGGCCTGTCTGATGTTATCCAAAAGGGCCTTGCACTCAGGGGAGTAGTCATGCTCTGAGTTGTTATACATATCCATCAGTGTGTTCACGTAGGCTTCGAAATTCTGCTCGTTGATAGGACCCTGCCAAGAGAAAAGGACATATTTACATCAGGACATGAGATTCTGTTCTGGCTTTACCTCCTAATTCCTAACCTAACCTCACAATGAGTCATAAAGGCAAACAGAACTCAGAAGACAAAACTACCAAGTGATCTGGCCTCAAAAGGGCACATATAGTTTATTTATTTCAATTCTGAAGCGAAATAAATCAAATTAACCATTGAATAATTAGATTATGGTAGTCACACTGTTGATGCATAACTAAATGTATAGTGCAGAAATGTATTGCATGTGAGGAATATTGTGAGCTGGTTTCAATACAACATACTGCGAGGCAACATTAAATATTCATGCATAAACATAGAAAGACAACTTTTAGTGTATCTTACCATTTGTGGTAGCTGTATGTCTGTTAGGCTGTTAATAAGTGCCTGACTTAGACGAGCTAATTCCTTCAATAGGCCATCATTATGCTGCTCAATCATCTTGTTTTCTTCTTCAATTGTCTTTAGGTTACATTCCATTGATGATATCTGATATTAGTGAGAAAAGAGTGTATCAAAAGCATGTAAACATCATAGCGTTCATATATATAAAGGCCAAAGAGTGAATTTGTAGAACTTTCTTACAGAACTTCAATCTATCTTTAATTATCATGATATAAAATACAACTTTTCACAATTAATATCAGATGATATCTGATATTAGTGAGAAAAGAGTGTATCAAAAGCATGTAAACATCATAGCTTTCATATATATATAAAGGCCAAAGAGTGAATTTGTAGAACTTTCTTACAGAACTTCAATCTATCTTTATCATGATATAAAATACGTTTCACAATTATAGTCTACAAGTAAATATAATCTGTATACTAAATGATGTCTGATATGTCATAATATATTTTTTACAATCAGAGTGATTAAAAATGGTAAAACTGGTATGATATTACCCCTAGGTGATATTTGTGTTGTATGTTTCTCTTAATCAATAACATATGAATCTTTGAATCTCGAGATCCTATATCACTCGTCATTGGTGAATTCTGTCTATTTCCAAGCGAACTGTGAGAGTGCTTACTTGAGTCTGCAGCTGCATCATGTCAGCTTCTATTTTCAGGTTGGATTCATTCAGTTCCTTAATCTCATTATCCAAGTGCTGCATGTCCTCATTATTTTCAATACCTGTTCAGCGGAGAGCGGGGACACAAGACAATGCTGTTGAAACAGGGCTGTGGAGTATTGTCACTATGATTTTACACTCTCGCCAGCCATCGATGCTCCTCACATCTATGGGCGATGTCAGGGGAGCATGTTTTATCAAGGTCTGTCACATTTGAGTGGATTAGCTATACAGGTAGTAAGATGTGCCTGAGGCAGAACTTACATCTCACTATATGTTTTGGATCAGACACTGTGAGAAATTGTTAATATTATAAAGACTATTCCTTGACTATTAAATGACTACATTTTTAAAAAATTATATTTATCATGGCAACATAACAGGGGAATTGAAGAGAGGGTAAAAATAAAGGCAGAATGATACTGTTTTGTGAGGAAAGATTAGGTGGAAATTGGAGGCCAATCCAATTTACACTGTATGTATGAAGAAACGCCTGAATCACAGATCAACCTATAACATGGCTGGCTTCAGTTGCACTTGAAGTCAGCTAAATTCATAAGTTAACTTCATTTTTAGCTTGTCTAGCTAGTCATGAAAGTGTAAAGACTGAAGGTTGATGAGGAGTTTGAACTTCCATCAACAAGGCCCAACAAAAATGTGGGGTTTCATTTTCTGTTTGGTATCTGTTGTAGTTATAATGTGATGTATACCGTATGTATGTATGTATGTATGTATGTATGTATGTATGTATGTATGTATAAGTATACTGTTCCTCATGTTAAGATGAGTATGTATGGAAATATACACGTCTATAGGTGTATAAACCAATAGCTATCCCTCTTAAATATCAGATTATCAATAGGCTATCAAGTAGAAGTTTTATACAATTTGTCTTATTCCTGGTACTGTATTCCTGTACATTAATGTGGTGTGTTAACCCTGATATTGAAGTGTTTTAATGATTTAGAGGTACATTGTCAATGTATTTGGCCAAACCCAGTAGATAACACCCCTAAATGATGCTTACCACTGCTTGCCTTCACTTTAATGGTCATCATTTCGTCCCCTGCCAGCTTCTTCTTTAAACTCTGTGCATTCAGTGGACAACCCGACAGGCTGGAGAGAGAACACAAACTGGACACAATCAGCCTGTGATCAGTTCCATTTATCTTTTCCATTTAACTATGGACTGAGTCATGCATTCATCGAGTGATCAATTCATCCTCCTATTCAGCTGTTCAAATGTTTCATTGTTTAATACAATTGTAAACTATACGTACAGTAAACAGCTATGTCTTATATCAATCAATCAATCAATCGATTAATCAATCAGCCATATCTTTATAGGTTCTTTATAGGTACTTTCATCATACTTCTATAGCAATCATAGGTCACGGTGACGCTACCCCACCTCCTGTGGGTGATGAAGACGTTGTTGGCGTGACCCAGTCCGTTGCAGCCTGGGAGCGGGCAGTGTGGCAGCTCCTGTTTGGACACCTTCCAGGAGAAAGGTGACCCATTCATGGAGCACTCCTTCTGTCTCTTTGCAGCTATGGGACAGCTTCCTGCACTCCGGTGGGATGTGTACTTCCCCGACACGTGACCCTGACCGTCACACCCCTCCACTGGGCATCTAAAAAGGACAGAGATGCAGGGTCAATACCTTTTGAGTTATACTGTTCAGTTATGCACACACACATGTGCACACACACATACACACACACACACACACACACATGCAGTTGCTCAAGAGCCTCAAGTGTATGGGAATATCATAACATGAAGCCCTGTTGCAATTGGAGACACAATTACATGAGACAATTCAAAGCCAGTATTTCCACATTCCTTCTGGCAAAGCTCTTGGAAACACAAGCTATTTCATTTCAACTTGCACAAGGACATTAGCCTGGCTAGCGCCACCACTTCTCAATGAGACGTGGTCTGGGAACCAAACGTTCATTTTCTCGTATTTGAAAAAAATGCCCAGATCCGTTTATTGGGTGCCACGGATGTCTATCAAATGCGTCTGTGCATAGCTCATCATCGTCTTGCTTTCCCCCCTGTTCTGTGATTGGTTCCCTATCTCAGGCGAAAATTTGCTCCATGGTCTCCAGGCTGCCTTAGCAGCGTGAATCAAATAGCGCGCAAGGCAGCATGGGAACACCCAGGCTACAAGGACATGATCATTACATGAGATTATGTCTTAGAATGTTTTTTTATAATGATAAGATAACCTTTTTTGTTTTGGACCAACAAATGTGTATTTATTTGTAAACTAAGAGCTTTTTGAAATGTAATTGCCAGATGTTATTCAAATATTAATAAATAAAATGTGTTTTAATATAGTGCAAGATTATTAGTGATATGTGGTGAACTGCTGATTGGATGGTGAGGTTAAAATATTTTTTAACGTGTCATTTTATATCACTTTTAGCTTTGAGATATGTTATCATTTTCTTTACTCCTTTATTTCAAAATTCCCAAACTTAGACAGTACATACTCAGTCTAAAAAATTGGCTTTGTTCAAACCAAAATGTTGCATGTTGAGTAAGTCATGGACATGTCCACAAACATCCCTGTACTTATTCTGCCAGAAGATTTGTCAGACCCATTAACTTGATTAATCCAGTCAAATGCTGATTAAAAGTGTATTTAAACAACAGCAAAAAAAACAATGTTAAAATAATTGTACCCTTAAACTCACACACAAACAGCATATCAAGTAAAAGCTTAATGATAACAATGAGTATGGTTTAGATGCAGCAGCAGTGCTATGAAATCACACACACAAGTCACTGTGTGTGGCTAAAACACTGGTAAGAGTTGGGTAATTTATTTTGCAATTCGCTATTTTACAGGTCAGTAATGGGATGACATAAATTGCACATAATTGTCATACGTATGTGTCCGATACAAAAAAAAAGGAATGAAAAAAGAAAAAGGCTACATGTGTTTTTGAGGTCATCACCCTTTTCCTGAATAGCCCCTCTTTGGAAAGTGTGAAAGGTTGCCAGAGTTGTTACAAATAGCATGGCCGATGGGGTATGGGGTGGATGGATGGATGAGGGGGGGGGGGTATTTTAGCACTTTTCTGCTTAATAGAGCAGCATCAACAAGAGGACAAAACAAGTCCCTAACACTGTGCTCTCCCATCCATGGAACACAGGTAGCTATGCATCTCTGAGACAATAGAAACATGCCATATGGCCACCAATTTACAGTAATCTAGCAATGCTACAGATGCACTGGGATGCGGGGTGGGGAGGGGTTAAGGGGGGCAGGGTAGTCTGTCTCTCTTCTCCTTTAATGTGGATGAGACCTGCACTAGTCTAATTCCTAAGCTCTTAACATTGCATTAGTAATTAAAAAGGAAAAAAGATAATACTACCCCCAGATGTAAAAGTGAAAGGATATTTGCATGGCTGACTTTGGATTTAAGCTGCAATCAATTATATTAATATTTGTTTATTTATTTATGTAGTTTCAGGAATACAGTTCCTGGGAGGCAAGGCCAAATACATTAAATGATATTCAATCATCTTTCCTTCAATGACAGTCAAAGGGCCATGCCATTGGCTGAAAGGGCATAGACATTATTCCATATAGCCTAAGGCAGAATATCTATATTAAATCACTGTTTCTCTGGAGAGGGTTAGTGCCAACTGAAGTCACTGTTCCATTCTTTTCTTAGATTGAGTAGCTGATAGATGAGCGATGAATATGACAAGTACTATGCAAACTTAAAATGATCATGGTAAAAATAAATGTCATACTTAATTTCCTGCTCATCCTTTTCATCCTTGTTTGGTGTCAGCTTCAAAGTTCCCTTTCTTGCTCGAGGACACCCTGACAGGCTGAAAGCAGAAGAAACATAGTGAGTTCATCCTCCTAATCAGTCATTTTGTTCCAGGGCAGGAAACGATACCCCTGAGCAGTGTGATCTGACGTAAGTGTGCTTTGTCTGCCGTGCTTGGAAGCTGTGTTTACCTGCGGTGGGAGGCATAGTTCCCTGTCACGTGGCCAGATCCATCACAACCAGGTGTTGGGCACCTGCAAGGACAACAAGAAAGCACTGGCTTTAGCACTGGCAACAACACCTCGCAACAAGTCCGACTTCAAAAATATGCAAGTTCTGTATGAGACAAACATTCAGCAATCAATGTGGAGCTGTCTGTTCCCAGCTTTGAGCCATGTGTGGAACATGAGGGTCTTTCACTGACTGGGATGACTAGGTAATTACTTTAGTTCCTGAGCGTTGGCAGCCATCAGCGACTTCAGGGTCTTGTCTGCCAGTGGACACCCGGATACACTGCAGAAAATAGCATCAAATTTACATAGCTCCCTGTCCGCACAACAACTAGCCCATAAAAGCCCACAAACAGTGAAGTACATCCAATCCCTCATCTAATCCTGATCTACTCTGTAGACGATCTGAAAGTAGAGTGACTTAGTCTGCAGGTAATGTAAGTTATCATTATTAATTGGGTATTATCTGTGCATGATATGTAGGTAACCATAAAAGGGCAATCAAAGATAAAGAGCCATCATCAATAATCTATACAGAGAGTGATGCAGGTGCAATAAATACCTAACAAATGTCACCTAACACACTGCACTGCCCCTTTAAATAAATCATTTATGACTAATAGACAACCACTGTTTCTAAAAGTCAAATAGTCAAATCGATACTTTTTTTACTCAAGGTTGCACAGTCAGAATTTCAGTAAGGGATTTGCCTTTTGCTAGCATGTGAAGTATTGTCTTCTGAATCCCAGAAATCATTTCTCCATGACGTTCATTAGACTTATGGTAAATAGATTAGAAGGTGATGTGATTACCTTCGATGGGAAGCATAATTTCCTGTCACATGACCACTGCCATCACAACCAGGTGTTGGACAACTGCAAAGTAGCATTTTGTATTGATTACATTATATAGTAAACAATATCATATCTGCAAATGAACATCATATTTGGGAATAATCTCTCTGGGCTGGGGATGGTGATAGTATTAGAATATGCATGAAATATGCATAAATTATACTGTATTGTTGTATGGTAATATTTAGTCACATTTCATTACCTTGGAAGAAAAACAAGATACACTATGGACTGTGACTATGAGGCAGTGCAGACTAAGTTGAAGTGTCCTTCATGTACTGAACTTTCATACATGTCCATGGAGAGATTAACTAAATACCTCATCAGTTCCTTCTTTGCTTCTCTTGAAAGCATCTTTGCTTTAGGACTCATCAAGCAAGGGTCTCCTGCATACGCCTTGTCATCTAGTGAAGTCTTGTCATGCTGGTCCTGTTTTTTAAGAGAAAGAAACTGAAAATAAACATCTTACAGTGGATATTCAGGACATAGCAACAGCAATATCGCATGCCACAGCAGGACAAGACTAGACGGTTGTGATTAGGAAAAAAAAAACACATACACATCCATTTAAAAGGTCTTTAATCCCTAAAACTATTTATGATGGACAACAATGGTGTTAAACCTTTGGATTTACTTTTTGTCCCCTGTAAGAAAAGGATCTGTGAACGCACCAGATGTACAAAGGAGACAAGCGTCTGATTTTCTAGACAATAGATTGGGAAGATTTGATTTTACACAGAAGAGCCGTGACATCTGTGATTGCAGACCACTCAAAACAGCCTTATCTCACAGATGAAAGACACCCTATCACATAAAGACAGACACAGATAGTTTCTCCTTTTTCACAGAGTGTGTTTAACATTTGACACACTCCTCATGTGTTATCCTACATCTGGTAGTGACAACAACATGAACGTCTCTTTAAAAAAAAAAACGCACCCTGATCCTGAGGGAAATAAAAAAGATATTTTACAGGGAACAAAGCGCAATAATTCAGCATTGTCAGACACTGTAGGTAACAGACATACGTGGCTTTCCAAGAACTGGCTGTTCTTTTCCAGGAAAATGGACCCCGCTGATGGCACTGTTTACTGCACAGCAGCGGGAGAGAGCCGCTTGAGACTAGTGCGCAACAGGCCCTAAGGCACACAGCATTTCCCAGCACCACCTGTGCATCCTTACCTCCCTCTCCAGCTGCATGTGGGGCTTGCTGAAGTTCAGCGGTGCGTCCCAGCCCTCCTGCTCGCACAGTGCCTGGTAGAAAGCCGAGGGGATGTGGAGGCCGCTGGCTTTGGCCATGGAGGTGACCGGCGTGGGCAGGCCTTCGCCCAGCGGCATGGCGGGAAGCGCGGGCGGAGGAGGCGGAGGTGGCGGCAATGATGTCTGGTCCTTCATCTTCTCCCTTTTGGTCTTCATGCTCAGGTCCAGAGTGCCGTTTTCATCCACCTCTATGTGCATGTCCTGAAACGGAGCCAAGAGCAGTGTGAGACCGACAGCTTTCACTGACATCAATGAGACGATATGCCTCAACAGTGTCTGTGGGCGCATCTACACTGGTTGGTTGTTTTTGCAGTGAAGAACCAAACATGGCTATCCGTGAAGAGAATGGACAGGTGGTTGAAGCAGAATAGCAGTGAGCCCTTTGTCTAAAACTCAGGCCCTGGCCAAGAGTGTCAAAACTGTTACTACAGTAGCTGTTAACTAGCTGTTTACTGCTGTTTGCATTTCCAATTTACTTTAACCAATGTAATCCAAGCATGCACGGTATGCCTTAATCAACACTGTAATAATCAGAGTGGTCTCTCACGTTATAGCATTCTGTTTGAATTAGAAAACAAATTCTGAATTAAAAATAACTGCATATCTTTAAACCTATCTATACATTATATACAGTTATTTCACACAAAATACATAAGCGGCAGGATTACATGCAACAGCAAATCATAAGCGCTTATAGTACATATGTGGAGTGGTTTAAACCCATCAGATGAGCGCTGATTATGAGGAGAAAAGGAGACAATGTAAAGTGTCCTGCTAGGGTATAATTCTCCCAGACAGATCACTGGCGTATAGTTTTTTTTTTTACGGTGACAGCTGTGTCATCTGTTTTCTAGGACACACAGGCAAGATGGCAGCTGGGGGTGATGGTTTTAGGTCATCACCATTAAAATAAAAATTAAAAAGCCTAATGTGGCCACGCGGCTTAATGCAGCAAGTTTTTCCCTCAGTGACAGATGTGTCACTCATTAGGCACCGTGGCGGTAAGTGTGGATGTGGCTTATGGCAGCCACTAAAACTTTTACCTCATTAAGAGAAGGGTCTCAGAGTAACACCAATTATACTGCACATATGCGAGCATTTTTCATACCATTATTAGAATCACAAAAGGGGCGCTTTCAGATTAATTAATCTGTGAGAGAGCCAAAAAATCTCGGACTACGCCTGTTTATTTTCAGCCTCTGACAAACTGTATGGCAACATTTGACTAATCTCAAAAACAGTTGACATTAAAAAAACAAATACACTCACAGCTCTCAAAATGTAAAACAAATTTTGCATTTAGGGTTAGATTCCAAGTAGAATAATTTGTAGTCTCGTCTCTCAAGAAAATTTGCTTACAGTTACTCTGGCATGGAAAACACCACTATAACACTTCATATTCAAATGCAGGCCAAGCACAGATGACAAATCTACTAACACTGTTTTATTCATGCTGACAGTTTGTACGGTACCTGGTCCCAGCCCACATGCTCAGCCCCAGTGCTGGCATTCAAGCGCACTCGCTGAGCGTGTGGGAGTTTCAACGTCAAATCTCTTCATACTTACTTAACTTGGGACATTTACTGACTTCTGACTCCCTCCAGATGTCCATTATACTGTAAGCCATGCCTGTTTAAAGAGCCTCCCTGTACTTTAAAAGATAACCACCGTTCTGTTCGGGGAGCAGCTTGGGAGTGAATTAGGTTTAAGTGCTTTGAGAGAGAGCTGTACTTAAAATGGGGGAAATCCCTTTAAAGGGAAACTTTCAGCAGGCGCTGGCTAAAGAGGCCAGGCCGTTTCTGTGTATACACATACTTCAGAAATGGTGTGCAAGAGGCCAAGTTGAGAACTCTCCCACCAGCTAATGTAAAATAGTGGGGGGGGGGGGGGGGGGATATCCATTTTTTCATGTGAATGAAAGATTTCAGCTAATGAGCCTCTCTTTCTGATTGGTTTAATCCAGCCGAATGACCCTCATAGTCCATATGATAGAGATTGCAGGCTGGAGCGGATCGCACCAAGCTTATCCTGGATAATATACAACCATGCAAAACATCTTCTGCTGTCTGCCACAAAGGAGACACACATGCCTTGTAGATAAAAAAAAATCATTTTGCTTTGCATGTGTCTCTGTGTCTCCATAGAAAGTCCAAATCAGATGCATGACCGCTATGTTTTACAAAAAGGAATCTAATTGTAATTGAGAAAAGGGGACAAGGCTGATTGTATTTCTCTCACTCGCTTTTGATGTGATTACACAAATTTTTCCTTTGTGTACATTAAAGCTTTACTGGAGGTGGTGGTGGTGGTGTGGCAGGGGTGGGGTGGGCTCTTGTTTTTTCTGCCACCAGAGCCACACAGTTGTCAGTGCCAAAAAGTGTCTTTTGATGTCCACCCCCCCACCGCCCCCCAAAAAACCCTCCTTCTTTTTCATACACAAATCAGAGTTGCTCCAGTATTGACCACATTAACTACCTTTTCCAAGTGGCCTAATTTGATTACCTTTGTGGCCGGTGCCAACGGCTGGCCGGAGAGGACCTCCATCTTGTCACGGTAGCGGGTGCTGAGGTTGAGGATGGCGGCGGTGGCGGTGGCGGTGGCAGCAGCAGCAGCGTTGGCGGAGGCCTGGAGACCGTCGCTCTCCGTTTTGGAGTGAACTGGACTCTGCCCACCGCCGGGGATCATCAGATGACCTCCCAGGCCCAGGAAAAGGGGGGTACTGTGATGGCGCTGGAAAAACAAACACAGGCACACATCTATCAGGTCTAACATCGGCCAAAAACCCAGCCAAAGCGTAAGCTGAAATGAATACAGGGAAGTTTCATGGCAACATGAATCGAAATTCATTTCATAGAAATAAGGGGAAAAATCTCTTCCATAGCAAAGCATTCAAATGAATCAAATTCTAGTGTGGTGTTTAATAGCTGATGCATCAGTATTGGGACATTGAAGTCCTAATGACGTACACTACAGCATATGGCATGATTGACTGACACCAGTACATGTGCTCTCTAATAAATTCTAGGCACAAATGACACAGAGGCTCAGCCACAGTGATTGCATAACACTGTCATGGTAAAAAAGAGCCGATAATTTATGATGATGAGGCGATCAGGTGACATTTCTGTGTTACAAATGTAACACATTTAATATTCAATGGGAATTAAAAATGCAGCACATGGTGACAGTCATTGTGTCATTATCTCACAATGACATCATTACAGAGGAAAAGTGACAAGCCTCATCCAGTCCCCCCTATTAAACACATTCCGCCCCTTAAGCAACATGAAAAGCTTGGTAATTGTCTCATTTAGTGTATATTAAACAGCATCTCTGACGGAAGCGTTTCGCTGCAGGTTGACCTGCTGTTGTTCTATCAGGTGACAGATTTGTTCTGCCTGAGCCCATGGGCGTGTGTGCGTCTTGTGAAAGGTGTGAAACTCACATTCAGAGAAGTGAGAGATTTCTTGATCCTGGTTAGGCGCCAACTGTGGTTGCTTGCCGAAGACCTGTGCGTCGAAGCTGGCGTGATCAAAACGGATCTTGCTGTACTTGTCCATGTCCTTGGAGATGTTTGCTTGCAAGGCAGCCACGGGATGAGACAGCCTGTAGCTACTGAACTGGCTGAAGTCGAATTTCTTCATCATGCCTGAAGGTCTAGATAAACAGCTACACACACACACACACACACACACACACACACACACACACACACACACACACACACACTTATAGTTGCTATAAAAGTCATCCAGACACAATATTTCTACAGGATTCAGATGCTGTGATATCTTAGTTTCAACAAGGGTTTCACCATTTGTAACATTACCTGGACAAGCGATCAGGCGGCTGCCTAGACTTGTTCATGTCCTCTTGTGGTTTGGAGATCTTCCCTGCAGCAGCTATGGGGCACCCTGAAAGACTAGGAGCAGACACAAGATGGCATCCTTTTCAGCCAAACACAACCATATCAAATACACACCCCAGTCAGTTTCCTACACAAATACTGTATAATAGGCAAATACCTTATCAAACACAATATAGATTTCAGGTTGGTGATGCTATTTTAAAAGGCACAGAAAAAAAATGTTTACAAATCACTTCTTACTTTTTTACTTAAACTTTTTACTACCCTTACATTTTAACAGTAACTAACTACTATTTTGTTATGACCCACCTGACGTATTATTATATCAATAATAGCCTTTTGATGTTGCTAATCTTGCTTCCATTTCAGCTACAATATATAATGTGTCCTGTTATCTGAAAAGACCCACCTCCGGTGTGTGCTACGGTTGCTGTTGACGTGACCTCTTCCCGTGCAGCCAGGGGTCGGACACTTGAGGACGTTTTCATGCATGGCCAGGACTGTGGACAGGAGAGTTGTCATCAGATGAGTCAGGTCACCCCAGACCAACTTTACACAGTTCACAGTTCACCGTGGGTGTGTTTGAAACAAACATGATGTGCACGTTCACATTCATGGTGTTGTGAACATTGTGTAAGCTGTTAAACTACTCTTTTTGCTATACACAAATAAAATAGAGCCTTTCTAATAAAAACAAGAAACATTGTTTAAATATCAACGACTAGAATGCAATAGAAATGTGTAAAACATGTCTGGTCTTCTCATATGTGTGGTGGCCTGCAGTCTCAATTGTCTTGTTTAATCCTCTGTGGGGATGTTACTGTGCTATCTGTAATGATCAAATTGGTGTGCCATTTGAAATAAACTGGCTCTATCGGCTCTATCGCAGAAAAGTTTTGTGAGTAACATATATGACTAGTGTGAATCAGTGTTACAATTATAAAAATGCTGTTGTATGGTTGTGCTATTTAGGTTGGTCCTTCTACAGTTTACAAGAGAGAAACGATGTGCATGAAGAGAGTCTCTAGCTTTTAAGAGTTTCCATGGTTATGTTAACTTTCTTCTTCTTCAAGGCATGTCTGGCAGTTTTTTTTTTTTTTTTTTAAATATAACTGACTTCATTCTTCATAGCATAATGTTCTTCTCTTCTAAAAAAATCACACACATATGATTGAAGTTCAATTTAGAGTTTTTTAAGTATCCAGTAACTTTTCATTTTGTACACAATTTTCAATTAGCTTGTCTGACATGTCCAGCTATTTGTTTCCACATGCTGGCATCTGCCAAGTCTTTGATTAGTAAATACAGCCTCTGGTCTGAAAGTACACGCTTTCATATTGAGAAAAGTTAATTACAATTTTTTGTTCCTTTTGTTGCTTTTCTGTTAAGTGGTAAGTGTTTGTTATGCTGCATTTAAATGGTGAAAAAAAATGGCCAACAACTCCTCTTTGTGCTAGATAGTTCTGCTTAGCTGTGTGATGACTCAAAGTTCATAAAACATATTTCCATTTTACTCACAGCTAACTGTCACTTCTCTCTCGGCATTAAGAAAGTTCTTAAAGTGTGTCATGTGTCTTAAGCACCCAAACATAATGCAGCTGCAGATTAGGTGGCCAAAGTAGCCATTTAAGGCACCATGATTGCTCATTATTAATTAGATGTTCACCTAATTACAAATAAACGTGGGCATCCATTTATGGAAATTATACATGCATTTTAATGTTCTCAAAACATCAGGGCCTCATTTCCTGAACCCTTCTTAATACTTCTTAATATCACTAAGTTATACCTTGAGCTCTACCTTAAAGTTTTGACATGTTCCTGAAATATTTATAGCTACATTCATAAGTTTGGTATGGAACACTCTTCAGCTATCTATATACCTTTGATAAAAAAAACTGTTTATACAGTAGGCTAAAACTATCATGTTAGTGGCAAGATGTAGAAGATGTACATATTTTGCGTTTCTGTTGTGCTTAATGAAAATAAAAAATATATATAGTGTAAATTAATTAGCCATTTTAAAATATGTATTTATAAGTAACTTGTTTCCTACAAGCGTCATATTTGGAAATCTATTACATTTTGACTTGTATATTTTTTATTGATGTCAATAATCTATTAAGGTATACTATAAGACTCTTAAGAGATAGCTCGGGAAACATGCATATAATAGTCAAAAACTTTATCAAGGTACAGTATACAATATGTGTTAAGGAAACCTGACCAAGGCCCTGCCTTGTCATAAGGATTTGTTTCTCTAGTATTCCCTTGTCACTTTCACCCTAATTCCATGTAGTTCCTAATTCCAAGGTCACATTTCAATAGCTAATGTGTTCATCCTGGGTTTGAGTGAAACAATGACACAGTAATATTTCATGATAACAGCCACAGTGCATGAGATACTCACTTTCTGGGGGGACTCGGACTTTGTGGGGACACCCTGACAAGCTCCTGTGATGGGGGTACAGTCCTGTTACGTGACCAGTGCCATCACAGCCAGGAGTGGGGCACTTCACATCCTTTTTATCTGGACGCAGGGAGTCTGCATCAACATCAGAACAGGGGAAGTTATTGCATATTTCCTGACACAATTCCATCCATGCACAGTAGAGAGATCTTAGAATACCACAAAATGCCTTAAATGATTGATAAATTAAGTGTTTTTGGAGAATATCAAATGTTATAGCTAATGTTTAATGGTATTGTAAAATCAAACAGAACAATGTAGCTATAAATTGGCTGTTATAAATTGCCATTTTTCAAGGAAATAGCACCACGCTGACATTAACAACTGTCCTTGCTTCAAAACACAGATAGATTGAGATATACATTAATAATCCCTGGTCACACATTGCTCTCTCTCTCTCTCTCTCTCTCTCTCTCTCTCTCTCTCTCTCTCTCTCTCTCTCTACTGCTCAAAATGCTTATAGTAATCTGTTACATTAGTTAAGGCTACAGTTTCACTGAGGGCATGCATTTCTTAATGCTCAGTCACAGAAAGATTACACATGGGATTACACATTTAACAGCAGTCATTTGAAGAATCACTAGGAAACATGAGAGGTACTTTAGGGGGATTTAAGACTTATGGTCATGGTTAAATATCTGCATGATTCCAATATGGCAAGCCTGGACATTTCCATCAGAAGATTTGGTTATTTTTTTTCATTTCCAGAGCAGTTATGTATTACGCCACTTGTTGCCAAATGTTTTAGTACTAAAGAGGATTTGATCTCTCCAGCTTTACGTAAAGGAACCCTTCCTCGCACAATATGGCCCTGTAACAATCTCGACATCGCTGTCCCTTTATTGGTGATTCTAACATACTGAAGGTCAAGTGTGAGTGTTCTAGAAGAGATGAAACAGCTTCAAATGAGCTATGAGATACAGTAGAGTGAGAGAAAGAGAGAGAGTGAGAGAGAAAGAGAGAGAGAGAGAGAGAGAGAGAGAGAGTGAGAGAGAGAGAGAGAGAGAGAGAGAAAGAGGGAGAGAGAGGGGGGGAGAGGGAGAGAGAAAGAGGGAGAGAGAGAGAGTGAGAGAGAGAAAAAGAGGGAGAGAGAGGGGGGGGGAAGAGAGAGAGAGAAAGAGGGAGAGAGAGAGTGGGAGAGAAAGAGGGAAAGAGTGGGAGGCAGGATATTGTCAGATGGCAGGTAGTGTGCTTCCTCCTGGCATGAACATTAAAAGCATTTAACATTAGACCGCTTGTGACTGTCCTCGCAACTCCAGGGTGTGTGCACTGTGAGATTTCATGGCACAGTAATCACAGGCTAATTTGTGCGTGGCACTGATTGGGTTCATGCACGCATGGTTTGCCTTGATGGCCAAAATAAATCAATATCAATCTGAATTAAATGTTATGTTAAATGTGCAATTCAGCGAGGCAACAGTGGAGGACATGATATTCACAGTCCTCTGAAGTGGAACCAGTTGGGTTAAGGCTACAGCTTCACTTAGGGCATGTATTTCTTAATGCTCAGTCACAGAGACTGCACTAGCGGCCATATGATGTGGGCTCGACAGTAGGGCAGAGGGGCCGCACCTTTACATCCGTGGAAGGCGGCGCGGGCGGCGCTCATCTCCAGCATCCTCTGGTGCCGGCGCTCGCCGTTCATCTGCTCCAGCAGGAAGCGGTCCATGTCCTTGTAGGCGTGCTGCAGGGCCTGCCGCTGCTCCGACTGCAGCAGCATGGCCTGCTCCAGGAGGCTCAGGTTGAGCCGCGCCCGGTCCAGGCTCACCGGCCGCACCGCCAGCCCGGGGCCCCAGCTGGGCTCCAAGCGGGCCTGCTGCTGCTGCTGCTGCTGGTTGTGATGGTGATGGTGATGGTTCTGGTGGTGGTGGTGGTGCAGCTCGTCCTCGCTGTCCTCGCTGGGCTCCCGGGTGAAGGCGAAGTCGTCTGCTACCAGCAGGCCGCTGCCGGGCCGGCCCATGTAGCCCAGGAGGGCATCCTCCGCGTGCAGCTCGGCGCCCAGACGCACCCTCCTGGCCAGGGGTTCGTCGGCGGGCTTGGCAGGGCTGAGGTGGAGGTGGACGCCGTTGAGCTGGCCACCAGCGGAGGCAGGCGAGGGGGCCTGCAGCCACTCACCATTGTCCAGCTCCAGACGCTCCAGATGCTCCAGGTCGCGGTGCCGTGCCAGACGGTAGGCCATGTCCATCTCCCGCAAGCTCTCGTCCGCGTGGTTCTCCTTATGCAGGCCTCCCTCCTCACCCTCGTCCTCCTCCTCTTCCTCCTCCTCTTCCTCGTCGATCATCTCGGGGATCAGGCTTTGCGGTAGAGGCGATCCCTCACTCAGGACGTCAGACCAGTGGAGCGAGTCCTGGGCGTGTGTGTTTCTCTCACTGTGCAGAGCAGGGTCAAGCACTCCATTCTCCTCTGAAAATAAAAAAAGAGATCTCATTTTACAACCCCAGTCTAAATAAATAAAACAGCTTGTACATTGCAAACATCACAACTCTGTATTCCATATTAATAAACACAAATAAAACAAAAATCATTCAAGCATCAACAACAGGAATTTAGATGCAAATGATAAACTACACATTTTCAGTAGTCACTCTTCATCTTAGATGAAAAAAAACACTAAGATATGCAGCAGCAAATGGAACTACTACACTAATTCCTCAACATCCATTTTTCTTCAAATTGCATTCCAAGTATGTAAAGATTATAAAATGAGAGGGGTGGGGGTGCAAGAACTACATGGAAACCAGAGACGAACATTGTTGTTTTCTTCTGCATAGAATTTGCAAATCCAAACCTACAACTTGACACAGATTTTAAATCAGCGGATTAGAACAGAGGAAACAGCAGTCGTGGCGTTGGACATGAGTTTTCTAATGGGAAAGAAGTGTTCGAGCGAGATGAAAAGAGACAAAGACTTTAAGGCACTGTGATTTCAAGTTCTGGTCATCCTGAATACTCATTTGTGTGGACATCATTTTCATGTTAAAGACATAAACAAAGAGGAGAAATGGAAAAAAAACCTTCGAAATGGGAAACAAAATTGTTACAAGAAAGCAGAGCGCTGCCTAATCCACACTCATGATTCTGTGCATAAAAAAAGATTTGGATTATGAAGCCTTTTATGTTCCTGTAGATTGATAGGAAGATAAACATTAAGGTTTCATGTTGGACGGAACAAAGAGAGATTGAAAACTGTTCCGAGGGACAACACAAATATGTCCAATGATGTAAACAGCATGCTAAATGTGGAAGTTGCACAAAATTGAATATCTCTGACAGGCAAGCCCTGACCTGTAAGGCAGCCTTTGATGTTTGGACAATGATCACAAAAAATGATAACTCTTCCACTGTAGAAACAAAATTGGGGAAATCAATAGGACATGAATAAAAGGCATTTATAAATTCAAAGAAATATTATGTCTAAACCAGATGAATAGCTTTTTATAGCTTAGGCTACTGTTAATTGATTGAAATCATCACATTCATCATAAAAGTAGCCTTGAAACAACTTGAAAAAAAATTAGCACTTTAAAACTAGAGATATGCTTTATACAGTGGCCAGAATAAGTCTTCATTACTGGGTCAGACAGCTAGGACCTCTTAAGCACCCAAATCCCCTTTAAATGATACTTTAGAATTGAAACATGGCTGATTATATTAAGTCAGAGTCAATGATTAACAAAGGGAAGCTATCATCTGGATTGATTTAAAATCTCTTTTTATCTGCAAAACCACTGAAACTTACTTGTGTATAAGGCTCTTAGGCCATAAGGGGTTTTTCAGTCCAACTAAATCATAAGTAGGCGATAGATCTATCCTCTTAGATGATCTGACGTCACAGCCCGCATCAGAAATAGACACGGGCAGAGCTGGGCAGTGTGATTGGTTGATTAGATATTTTGGGAATCATTGGGGATCAAAAATGTTGTGTTGTGTGTTAAAGTGCTCTTAAGAAGAAAACAGGCATTAACAGATAGGCACTAGTCTGCAGAGTGTGTGGTACCACGCTTAATCCCCCCAAAAAAGCAACATAAATGCTCAATGGATCACCCTGTCTGCCACACTTCTGCCAAAAACAGATAGTAGGATTTACAAATATAGGATGGGACAGCGCTTTGTGCTATACAGTTGATGGCAAACAAGCCTCTGTGGCTTTTCATAAGACAACCGAAACCTTCAACTGTCAGTTGACAAATGACAAATTCCTTAAGATGTTTATTTGTTTATTTTTTCCAAATCTCCAACATGTAGAGGATGAGACAGGCCCTCCTGCACACTGTGTGGGAGTCTCTGGCCAGCCACGGCCCCTGGACCCCCCCCACGTCATCCCTCATCACAGGTGTGGGACCAGCTGCTCGCCGCCTCCGCCCGCCGACACACACCGCAAGCAGCCACGCACATGGGAACCGGGAGGTGTTGCCCTGATGGAGGCCACAGCACTACAGTACCAGTACAGGCCACATCCAATGGATCAGAGACAAAGGACACATAATCTACCCATGCTAGGTCATAGAGTTCATCTCATTTTTCTTGACGAAGATGAGGAATATATAGCGTGATTAGGAGTGATTATTGGAGCTGTGTCACGTCCCTGTAATTGCTGAGGCCCTATCAGATCTTTATGTGATGTGCATTTATGTATTATTATTATGTGTTTTAAGTGTGTATAGGAACAATATTAAATTGAATAACTCAGTGGTAGACTCTATTGTTCAAGACACATGCAGACACAGAAACATTTTACACTTTGACACAAAAAAAAAACAGTCTCCTCTGATTTTTCACAAAGCTTGGGATTTGCCCAAGTGACTTAAAAAAATGAATACACATCGAGTAGAAATCTCCATGCAAAGCAGGCAGATTGTGTTGCTGTATGGTGAGATATGGCCGCTCCTCCCTGATACTCTGTGTGTCACTAGAACATTTGAATCTTAACAGAGGCGTCAAAAAGCAAGGCTGTCCAACACTGAGATGAAAAGTTCGCCAGTTATGCTTAGTTACAATTAACAGAGGACTTCACTGCCATCCAGATGGATGCACAGCCCTGACCAAAAGAGGGGGGGGGCATGGAAGCAGAGAGAAAAAGAGATAGAGAGAAAGAGAGGGAGAGAGAGAGAGAGAAAGAGAAAGAGAGAGAGGAAGAGAGGGAGAGAAACACTTGGATCCCGCCTGTAATTTGCGTGTTGGAACAGGTGAACAGTTTGTACTCCAGAATAGCCATTACCGGAGAGCGAGTCTGCAGACCAGAAGCTTGGCTAGAGTCACATGCAGTACGGTGCCACCAAATGGGAGGCTTCCCCCCAGCTCCAACCCCCACCACCCCCACCTCCACCGCCGCCTGCCACAACCCCTCTCCCTTTCGCTGTGAAATGCAGATATTGACTGCAGCCCTTCCTCCATATTCTTCCATTCCTCACTACTGCTGTGTATTATGCCACCCCGACATGCACCAAACCTTTGCCACAGACGACTGATCAGAGCCAACTTCTTAATGTGGCTGTCAACACACAGGACATACATCACTGTGGTGTTAAATGGATTTTCCTATAGAGTCTATAAAATGTTTTGTGTACACATTCTCTTAGATGAGGACATATCTCCCATGAATAAAGTTTGGGAGAATTATAATGATGCCTAGTGAAAATATTGCAAAAGGGTTAAATAATTGTCATGTAATATGAACCCTGGAAACAAATAAATTCCATTTCCCGTAAATCTACTCGATTCATTGAGCTATTCTGTTGGTCCATTTAACAACCCACATGTGTCCAATAATGGGCTGTAGACATTATGCCTAATTATGTATATTTGGACTGTGTTAGATGGCCTAACAAAGGCTTTCGAAGGGGACAATTACGTTTGTTGCTTAGTTACATCGTTAAAAATACACCAAATAAGTACAGATTATAGAGGCCAGGGAAATACGCACATAAACCATGCACATTGTTGCCAAAATGTTCATAATTGATTCATTAGAAAAAACGCAATGTTTTGTTTTGCTAAAGGTCCACTTCTATAAAATAAAACAGCAACTTTGATTATTTTTGTGCGACTGTTGTCAAAAAAAGGTTTGGGTGTGTTGAGTGCGCTGTCTCCTTTGTCAAAGGAAGCACACAATCACAGTGTTACCCTCTTTTCTATTAGTGACATTATGCGAGCAATTATGCAAGCTCCTAAAAAAGACTGTTTGAGCTGTGTACTCAGCAGGAGTGAGAAGCATGACAATACATTTTGGTGACTTGTTCCACGCTTTGATTAAATAATACAGTATATTTTCTTTTGCTCAGAGCTAAATACAGAAAAAAGAAAGGAGAAACAACATCATCATTTAATCTGAATACTCACTTTGGTCTCAATGCAACACACAAACACACACACACACACACACACACACACACACACACACACACACACACACACACACACAGAAACACACACACACACACACACACACATGTACAGGCACACAGACAAGAGAGAGATTTGCTGTGCCAAAAATATCATGGCAGATCAGCCGTCAAAAAACTTTGGTCTGTGGATGTGACAGTCTACTCATGTGGCCCCAGCAGTGTAGTCTTTTACTCCCCAGCCCCAGACACAGTGGAAATTAATGACAGCGAGGGAGGGAGAGAAGGGGGGGGGGGGTGTAGAGGGAAGGAGAAAGGGAGGGGGAGGGAGTTGGGTGGCAGAGAAGAGGAAATATGAATGCAACAGATGGCAGTTTAAAATTCAGCGTCAATTGTTCATCAAAACAGACAAAACAACAGGACATCTGTCTACCTGCTGGAGTGTCAGTGTTCCTCAGCTCGGCTTTGTCCCGTGCGGCTGCCAGCCTCGCGCCTTCTTCATCCTCGTCCCTCTCTCCGTCCTCGTCTCTGTCGCTGGCTTGGCCGGGGCCGGGGCCAGGGCTGGGGCTGGGGCTGTAGTGACGCGGCCTCATCAGAAGCGACTTGCGCTTGTTGACGGGGGCCCCCAGGACCCCATCGAGCGCGCTCCTCTTCCTGGCAGCCAGCACGCCGGCGCTGCAGTGACCACAGGCAGGGAGGTGTTGGTCAGGAGTCCATTATTATCGAGTCACAGTCACCACCACGAGGGAGACAGACCCCCCCCCCCCCCCCCCCCCGGCTCACAATGCACATAAAAACACAGGCGGACTGGACACTGTTCTGACCATCCCTACACAATACAGCCCAAAGTATGGCCACAGCCCTGTCTAAAAGGCTCCCACGCAGACACCCTAGCTGCTTCATTCCCAGGCCTGAAATCTCCTGACCGTTAGTTGTTATTTCCATCAGAACATAAAAATACCCAGTGGGCACTAACTCACCATAAAGGGACGTGTAAAAACACCAAATACAATATGTCATCACGGTAATTACACTGTAGTTATTATGCTCTACACATTTGGAATTGAAATAAGACCATGTGGTACGTATTCAAGGACATGGAGGATCTGTGATACAGTAAATGGTCCCTAGGGACATAAGCAAAGCAAAGAACTACAAAGAGGACTATGCAAAATACTGCTGTAAGTTGTATGTTAAAAAACCCAACAGCTACCCATTCATGCATTTGATGAAAGAATAAAAAACAGGACAGGTGAAAGAAAGTCAGCATGGCACCGGTGCCAGCATGGACGTGATAAGGCTGTTGAACTCTGGCTTACCTGGGCACCTCAGCAACGCAGTCAGTCAGAACTGCAAACAGAGGGACAGGAGAGAGGGGTAAATGTGTGTGTTTACATTTCCACTGCGCTGGACCACAGACACAGCTGCCCACCCACTATCAGCCGCCCAGCATCTGAAGTCAAAACATCAGCTTATTGACCCTGCTAGACAACTGCGCAGGTTACACAGAAGTCGGCTGATGAAAACACACACACACACACACACATGTGCACACCAACACTGACACACAGACAATGTAGGATCATGAGATCATGTAGCTGAAGATTAGCTTTTGATAGTTGAAAATTAGTTTGTGATAGCTGAAGAGATAACTGCCTTGGGGCACAATAGAAAGATCTTGAGTGTTTACTCAGGAAGTCTTTGGAAGAACACACACATACACACAAACACACAGAAAGAGATAGAGAGAGATAGAGAGAGAGCAAGATCATTGCCAACAATTCAGCATTTTTAACTATTTTTCTTTCCAATGTGTCACAACTGAGGTCCATTTTAACAGGAAATGAACTGAAGCGGAGATAGGAGGCGTTTACAATGAGCACCCACAGGGACGCAGGCCAGTGCGAGAAACACACTGACGAGGGTGAGAAGAATGAACACACTGCTTATACACTATCATTTATTCACCATTTATAAGCAGACTCACAGACGGAGGTTCAGAACTGCCATTTTCCCTGGCATGTGTGTTCAGCTTCAGGTTTTGTGGTTTGAATGGCGAGAAAAGATAAATGGTGTTTCTGTTCCTGTCTAATCCAGTCCCCCAGTGCCTAACTAGAATCAAACACAGTAAAAAAACAGCAGCTGATGGGGGGGGGGATCACTGCAAACATTGACAGAGCTCTGTAGAGAACTCCAGACTAACTCACTGAGACTTTCTTCACCAAGTCCAACCCTCCCCTCCCCTGCAAGAGCATGCCAAGGAATTGTTTGAATGGCACGTACGTATAGCGGAACAACTAATCCCTACAAGACTCCGAGCACTTAAATAACGATATGCCACCTCAGATCGAGCAAGCACCGGGCACAGACGCACTCCTTAACTCATTTGAGCCAATATTGCAATTTAATGAAGTGATTCCCCTTTGAATAATGCATTGGCTTTGCTGGCAGGCCCGCTCTTCACGTTGAAAAGATGAAATATTAAAGCAGACAGTTCTGATATGAAACTGTTGAACTGATACTTCAGCTGAATTGAGCTGAGTGGCGTGGATGAGCGTGAATGGGACGTGGAGTAGGAGGTAGGGGCGTGTTGGTGTGGGTACAGAGCGTCGAGCACCATGCGCTACTTACCCCCGCTGCCACCGCATACTTGGGTTTGGTTCTCCTCGCCTTCAGCGTCCATCTGCAAAATAATAAAGAGCGGAGCTGAGCGGAGAGCCAGACTGACGGACAGACAGAGTGGACTGCCATCACTGTGGCTCCACGTAAAGACTGATCGATCACAGGGCTCCATGGTGCAAATTAGGGAAGGAGGGACTGTCTGTCTGCCTCATAAATGCTGCATCGATCCAGAAGTTTTGAAGTGCAAGTCATACAGCTCATTAAATGGTTCAAACAAGCGCACCAGTTTGATTTGGGTGATAGTTGAATGTCATGCTACTTCATAGGGTCAGCTAGTTAATGTTTGTCTCCTTAAATCAGAGTACACAAATGCATCTAATAACTGAATGAATTTATAAAAGATTAATCCCCTGCCTATTGAGCACCTAGCTGTACTGTACTGTTGGGGAGGGCTGCACATCTCAAAGACTTCTGTAGATTGGGTGGTTTGACAAACTTTTATTTCCAAGATAGGTATTTCAAACATCAAACAAATTTCAAACATCTCTGGACTATTTCACAATATGAATCAGTGTTATTTGCTTCTTAAATTAAATTACTTGTAATTTAAATGTGAACTTTTTTTTAAATTCATTTTCAACTACCCAATCAGAGACATGCTTGTAAGTGGAGCACAATAGCTGGGGATTCAGTAGAGGTCTCTGTGTTGTGGCTGACTGTTGTTTGGAGAGCAAACATGTTAGCAACAGGCAGAATCTGAGAGGGAACAACAGCCCCATTCTAAACAAACAGCAGCCACGCCACCGTATGTCACCATCCCCCCAGACTCATCTAAATACCAAAATAAATACATTTCTCCGAGGTGCCAAAAAACATAATAACACGCTGGAAAAACATCACCACGAAAGGTGTGGAAAGAGACAGCCGCCACACCGTGCATGTTTAGACAAAAAGAGTTGTTAATGCCCGGCCACTCTCCCCTCTGATAGTGGCGCCGTCGCCTTGCCGATCCCAAATAAAACCTATTAAATGTAATTATTCCGGGCTGATGGCTGTGTATAGTGGTCACCGGGGCGGTGAGGAGCACTGAGTCACTGGCGACGGCGTTACTTTCCCCCCCGCAGTAATGGGAAACCTGACTTCTCTCGCTGGCGCGCTGTTGTGATTGAAGCTACTGACCTGTCATACATTTATAATGGGGGGGAGCAGGTGTGGCAGTGATGGACCTTAATTTCCTTTAATAAACCTTTTTATGTGGCCCACTCCTAATGCCACGCCAGTCTCTCAGAGGTCCTGCGCGTAATAGGTTCATTACTTTTGATTACCGGGGCCCTATTGAGACAAACAACTCCCCACCACTATAGATTACATTCTGTAAAAACTAATGTACCTGATTAGTTCATTACTCTGCTCTATTTTC
Source organism: Alosa sapidissima (assembly GCF_018492685.1). NCBI lineage: Eukaryota > Metazoa > Chordata > Actinopteri > Clupeiformes > Clupeidae > Alosa > Alosa sapidissima. The sequence continues at coordinate 12,151,481 of NC_055957.1, forward strand.
ACTTGCTGTGCAGCGCTCCGGCCATACGCTGATGTGTGCGCAGATGCGCCGACACATATGCACACACGTATACTCACAAATACACATGGACACACTTGCATGCACACATACATACACACATGTGCACGTAGGCTAACACACACACTAACACACACACACACACACACACACACACACACACACAAACACACACACACACACACACGCACGCACGCACGCACACACGCACACACGCACACACACACACACACACACACACAGACACACATCCATGTTTGCACATTGGCTAACACCTCTTGAAAGACCCATTAAATGTGGGAACTGTTTTGTTTTGATCACATTGTCTTGTTTTATGTTCATTTACAATCCCCATGAATATACAGTACACACTACTATCTATTTTTCAATGCATTTAAAAGGAACAGTGTAACACTAATATTATACCATAGCATGTATTAAAGTTTAAATGAAACAACTGAATAATCCATTCACAGATCCTTTCATAGACAAGCCTGAATGTGTAAACTAATTTTTCCATATTTGCATTTTTTTGTGTTACATGGACAACAGAATGATATAACTGTGATCTCTCACTGTTGTGTGAGCATGCAAGCTTCAGCTACACTATGAGAGAAATTGTGAAAGGTTCTAAAAGGTTATAAAACAATTATTTTTGAAACCTAATCCTTTTGAACACTGTTAGTCTACCCACTGGCATTTCCTGTGCCTGTCAGGAAATCATAAATTGCAGTATGAAGAGCAGTGATTACAGTACCCTGGTCAGAATGCAGTCCACTGTGGTCATAAACCCCCCTATGTGTGTAAGTCACTCAAAGGTAGAGTCCACAAATAGGTCCTTTGCAGTTCTCTAACGGTCCATTTGGTGTGTGTGCATACACGCTGCCTAAGGAAGATGGAACGCAGGTGTGTCATTTGATTGGCTACTGAGCTCAAAACCTTTCAAACACTACTGGTAACAGTCCCTGTAACGGTCAAGACAAGCATAACCATTATGATTTATTTTTCTGTGTAAAAACTAAGTGCCAACAAAAGGAAAAGATTGACCCTTTTTTCATTAGTCTTTCTCTCCTCCTCAGAGACTCACTACCTTGAGCTACTATTAGAGCTGTGTCCCTGGACCTTGGCTTCAGCCATGGCCAGATCCAGAGCCAATGAAGCGGCTGGGCTTCATCTAATCACCAGCAGTGCTGGTCATCCAGCGGTCAGACGTACCTGTGCCTTGATCCGGCAGCCAGTCACCAGAGGATCCGTTCTGCCTCAGCTGACTGGACTGGCTCTGTCTCACCTTAGTGCTACCTGCTCCTGTCTCTCAGTTACAATCGCTGTCTAAAGGGTGTGACATTATGACTACGGGTGTGCTCCTGTGAGATTATGTAAAAGTTCAGCGTAACATCTTACATATTGTAGAAGTTCAGTGTTTCAAATGACAGACCATTTCCTGAAGAACTGAACTAAAGAACTGACCTCTCTTTGTATTTTGCAGGACGATTTACAGGATATATTGTCAGGTCCACCCGATCCACCCCGGTCAGTGAGTCCACAAGACCTCTGCCTCAGGATGTGAGTGTGCAAGTCATCCTCTGAGAAATAACAAATACGAAGATGTCAGTTATTTCTGCTCAACTCCTTCATATTAAATACATCCAACTGATTACAACATTTCAAAGCACATGGGAAGGCACTTTTAAACCAATAGGCCAGTACCAGTCTCTTTGTCACGCATTTGTGCAAATACACCAGCAACGGCCAGTGCCATTCTTAGAGAGTAGATGTTAAGACGTAGGGATTAAGAAGAAGATGGGCAAAGCCATCCTCTGACCCCACGTGGCTTATGGAACAAGATGCAAATTGATTGCTCGACAGAAATCAAATAACTTGTGTCTAATTAATACAAACGGCCCATGATGAGGGGATGGAGGAGGGGGGGGCAGTGGGAGCACTTCAGAGCTCTTAGTTCCAAATTATTTATTTCTGTTTGCTTTGAAAAAACAAACTCTCTCTCTCACACACACACACACACACACACACACACACAAATACACCCTGATATACTGTTCTCTTAATTATAGGCAATGTGCAAAGCAACCCCTACTAACACATATACACACATACACTTGCACACACACAGACACACACAGACACACACACACACACACACACACACACACACACACACACACACACACACACACACACAGGCAAGCACGAATCCAAAGCTTAAATCACAGGAAGGGGTGAGAGAAAGGAGAAGGAGAAGAGGGAGGGAGACCTCATTAGCATAAGAAAAAGACGAACGACAATTTGAACCCCCAGATTGTCATCTGCTGAATCATAATTTGATCTCTCTCTCTCTCTCCCCCTCTCTCTCTCTCTCTCTCTCTCTCTCTCTCTCTCTCTCTCTCTCTCTCTCTCTCTCTCTCTCTGTGTCTCTGTGCTCCTCCGTTCTCTAAAGACTGCTTTGCTAATGTGCTAGTCCCCCAGGTTCCTCAGGGGAATACCAGGGGGCTTCCTGGTGCTGCTAGTTTGTGTGTAATCAAGTTGCTGGCTGTCTGGGGCCACAGCTCCCTGCCCTGACCCCATCTGCTGGCCCGGGAAGACCAGGCCAACTCAACTCTCACGGCTACGGGCCCCCACCAGGCACCGCCACATTGGCCACTACTCCTGAGCACACTCAGACCACACGTAAATAGCCATTTAGTGCATTAACAATGTATATTGATATTTAAAGGTGGACAGGAGAATTCAAGATAGAGAACAGTTTTTTTGCATCATGTTTGCATCTGTGAGCAGTCTTGGCTGTAGAATTGAACTATGGTGGAACTATTATTTTTATGAGATCATTTTACAAGCAGCTCACCATGACCTACATCGTACGCACTTAAACATACATGGAGTAAAAACAATACTTAACTTTTAGTTTTTTAAGTCAAGGACACAGAAACATACATTGATAGAGTGACACATGTTAACAATATTAATATTTTTTCCTCATAGAAAACTTTGTGATATTAAATAGATTGTTTTGTTTACACTAACCTCAAAAAGGTACTTGGCCAAAAAGGTTGGCTTAGACGCATTCAATTAGCTTTTGAAATGCATACTTGGACAACTACTGAATGACTGTTATGATTAGATTACATACCCAGTGTAATTACAAAAACCTGCTTATTTGTGCTTTCATGCAGGTGTGTGTGTGTGTGTGTGTGTGTGTGTGTGTTGAAAGACAATAAATAAATAAAGACCTTGAGCCCCTATCACCACTGATGTGCATCCCCTTCCTCAATAGCCTCTTCTCTTTTTTTGAACCTTTCTTGGGCTGTATCAGTCTGAGTTATGGGTTTGTGTGTGTGGGCTCATTGCAAGGTCACTCCCAGCATCTCTTTGCTTATTGTTTTGTCTCCGCCCCCCCCCCCCCCTCCTCCTCCCCTCCCCTCCCAGAAAGGGTTAAAACGGGAATGGATTTAATTATGGAATGAATGGAATTATAATGCGCCTGCAGCAAGTTTGCCTCCTTATTTATTAAAGCAGCTGATGGGCCAGGTTTGATGAGCCACTTCTGGCATAATTGAGTCATCACACAAAGAGGGTTCCTCGCATTCAGAGTGGTTTTATCAGCAGCAAACAGACCTGATTACTGGCAATTACACTCTGATCTAGAGGAAGGAGAGGAGAGAGGGAGAGAGAGAGAGAGGGGGAGAGAGAGAGGGGGGGAGGGGGGGAAAAGAGGCAGAACGCACGGGGGAACTTCTGTGTTTATAGTTTACCTCGGGAATAATTTCCACATTAATTTTACATGCTAAGTGTTTCCTAGTTCTGCATAATAAAATGCAAAACGGCAAGAGATAGCAGCATTTACTTTCATAATTCCGCTGTAATGAACGTCCAAATGTATGGCAGAAAAAAAACGGTTGTAATTGTACATGAAACACAGGAATAGGGTCTTTTTGTCCTCATAGTCCTTGGATCAAAACACAAGAGTGTGTGAAGCAAACAAACAAGCAAAAACAAAGTCTACTATTAGCACAGTGCCGAAATGGTGCTTTGATATGAAGCATGTGAATGGTGCCAAATTGAATATGCCACAGTATATAATGTTAAAGAATACACAAGTGCTTTCAGCACCTTTCATTGACATGCAAATGAATTCATGACAAGTACATCAACCATGCCACCCCACCCCTCCCCAGCCCTGATTTGACTATTTCAATAAACAAATTTTTCTGAAAGGATTTTCTATTTTCAGGGAGCGCAGGGCTTGATCAGATATCCACTGCCTGTGGAGAAAAGAAGGCAGCTGGGTGTCAGCCTTCCAGCTCAGAGCCACTGTGCACTTTGTGGAGAGGGAGAGAGGCTGGGAGAGCAGTGCTGTCCTTATGGACACTCACTTCTCTAATACACTTTACTGAGGGGCAGTCCAAACTGATAACACAAACAAGGACATCGAGCCCAGCCATATTTCACTGAAGGTGCATCTTATCCTATTTGCCATTAGGTAAACTAGTAGGTATACACATGTACAAGTGTAATGGTCATCTAAAATGTGTGTGCCCTCTGTATAAAATAATAAAATAATTTTCCCCAGAACTGATGTGCCATGACAAAAAGATGCACTTGTATAGAGGACTCTTCAAGTTTTCTTATCACAATATTTAACATGCTCATACCAGACATATCAGTAAAAATGTATTACAGCAGATGTCATAGCTGGACAGTGATAAACAAATGTGTGCCCAATCACTTTCAGTTTCAAGAAGAAAAAACTCAAATCTTGCCTCTCTATGGGGCGCTGGGATCAGAGAGATATGCGGAAGAACCCTTGAAGACAACTGTGATTTCTGGTACACAAGTCAGCTGCAACTGTGGCCGCCAAGCAAAGTGTTTGCATGCCGAGCCAAATTGGTCATTTTACAAGGAGGCCTGGCTTTTTATCGCTTTTCCCAAGACATAGACACTTCAATAAAGGAAAAAATGCGCCCAGAATTCTTAATGCACAATTATAAGCTTGGCTGGCAACTGTCGCCCCAATAATCTCCAATGATGGCAACACTACAGGGAAAACTTGTCATTGGCCGCAATAAGTGGGGACAACATAAAACAAACCATCGCTGACACCTTCGCCGAGGTGATTTAGGCGAATTTCTGTGATGTTTCCAAAGTCACTCCTGAGTTTCCTCCTTAAAAATGAAGATCGCCTGCCACACGGCCCTACTGCAACGGACCTCTAAAAGTCTGGAGTGTCTTATTTGCCATCAGAGGCATGAACTGTCTCGCCTAACTGATGTCAGTCCAGTGTCAGCATCCCTCTGCTTTTGAAGACGTCTTTAAAGCAGCATGTCACTTTTTGATGATCAATTTCGGTCCAAAGCTCCATTTAATTGTTTGTGGACCAAATGTGTTTAATATGTGTAATATAAAATGTACTATTACTTTAAGCAGTGCATAAAAAAGTGCATAATTCAAATGGATAAGAATATAATAGAATAAAATGAAAAATATAAAAATCTATGCTATGAAATAAATAATAATAGTGAACAGTATACTTTTGTGTAAATTAATAACCCCCATCATTCTAAAATAACAACTAAAAATATGTTAATTACCAGTGGAGAAAAAAGAGATATATCCAATAATCAATCATTTTGAATTATGCTTCACGGTAACATTGCTTGTTAAAATGTTGTGATGACCAACAACTGTATCTTCTCACTGAAGTTCAATTTCAACTGGAAGGGCTTAGTGACCAATGACCGTAAACAAGTAATGTAAGCATTAGAAACAAGGTACACAAAACCCTAAAATGCAGTCTGCATCCACAAAAGGCTGTTGAGCTCCATGCCGTTGAAACGAGACCCACACTGAGAGCCAGGTGTTAGTGGGGAGGGGGAAGTTGCACGGCTGCTTTCTACGATCACCACAGCCTGATCCTGGCCATTGTCTCTGCCCGAGGAAGGCTTTTCAACAGAGAGGGTGGATGAATGCGACCAGGTGGTTGGCAATTTTAGAGAAACGTGGTTACCGCTCGAGCTAAATCCCCCCATCACAAAAGGCAGGTCTCCTGTCCTTTAAGGCCTCTGGGTAAAATAAAGAGGAAGGGGGGCTGCTCATACAAAAAGCGAAAAGTTTATCATGGACCGGATTTGGAAAAAAAAGGGACACACGCTTTAAACACAAATTTCTAATCAGATTGCACTGAAATGAACAGCTCGCATGGCAGCTGTACTTTTCCCAGGGTTAATTACCTTTCACTGCTCTCCCCTAATGAGTCAGCTGTTCGTGTCATTAAACAACTCCACTTCATCCTGGCTTCTCCAGCATCCACAAACACTCAGCCCTGCACTGCTCTGTTTGCTCAGCCTCTCCACACACGAGCGCCAGCAAAAAAGAAACGCTTTTGGGGCTTATGTTCGGGATCAGACTGACCGATGTCCTCTCTGACTGAAAAACTTAGGTTGCAAAATCAAGATGAAATGGCCTGGTCTCAGTTGGACACGGATGACCCTCAGCATGTGCTGAGGACTGCTTTACGGACCGGGGAGTTAAATTTGTCAAAAAATAAATGTTTCCAAATGAGGATGGCTTTGTTAAGAAGCAATACTAATACTAATCTGTTGTGATCCTGAGAAGCAGGGGATCTGAAAAGTCAAGCTCGCTAATACTGATACAGTACAAAGGGGGGAGGCTGGAATACACACACACACACACACACACACACACACACACACACACATACACACACACACATACACACACACACACACACACACACACACACACACACACACACACACACACACACACACTCACATACACACAGACACACACATGCAAGTGCACATTTTTAAAATGCAGAGAACACAATAATCAAGCAAGCTACTTACTTACTACTTTCACATGTGCCTAGTTCAGCACATTTATCATTTAGCTTCTATCAACTCAGGAAGATTCAGAAGCTCACTGGATACTCTGGCTTAGACCGTTCAGGGAGTTTTAAGTGATTTTTGCCAGTGTGTGGCAAAATCCCCTGGCTACCTGGATTACAAACTCTAGTCCTTTAACTCATGCCAGTATAAATCCGTGTTAACTCGGATTTACCTCTGGCATATGAATTCCCAGTCTGAATAAGCTTTGTTTGGAATGAGTTGTGCATAAATATTTTATGCATTAAAGACAAGACTAATGGCAAATTCTGATTTCGGCGAATCACCAAAATGTGTATTTCTGTGTGTTTGTTTTGAGTGTGTGAAATGTGTGTGTCTGTGTAACACATTTTGAACCTTTAGCCAGTAATCACTATTCCAATAAAACTGATATGTGAAAACTCCTTCTCTTACATGCTTCATAGCACTGACTGTCCAAGTGGCTATACTGTCAGTAAATATTCCTCCTCTGTATGGTGGTACTGGACTCCCAACATAAAAACAGCTAATAAGTGATGCATGTCTTTTTGTCAACAAATCCCTTTGGAACATGCAAACACATACAGTATAATTTAGTATCATGTCTTCAGTGAAATAAACACATAGTACATCCACGCCTATATAGAGATGCTCAATCATGAGGATGATTGCCTGATTTGTAGCTATCAGAATAATCATGAAAAATGTATCTACCACCACTCCATCTTCCAATGTTCAAACACACACACACACACACACACACACACACACACACACACACACACACACACACACACACACACACACATACACACAGACTTCTGGGATGACATGGTTAAGCCCCCACTATTTTGTACTTAAAAGGTTAGCAGGGCTGTATGATGAGTTTGAAGCAAGCTTGCCAGATCAGCAGATGGTGCCTGATTATGATTATGTGCATCAATAAAATGAATAATCTTTAACAAAACATAAAGTTGACTTAACTCCAGCATTTAATAAAAAAGATGGACTTCCGCAAACATTTCATCCATTTTTTTGCTATAGGTATTAAGTGGTTTTAAACAAGCACATTTGCAATTATTTTTCAGTTGCTTCATTTAATGGATCAGAATTCATGCTGACAACGTCATATTTTGTTTTATTTTTTGATGTTTAAATACCTTGATCCAAACTTTGAAATGAAGGATAAAGTGTATTTTAAAATCAATTTAATTTTGTTTTTAATTTTTGCATGCTCGTTACAATTCATTTTCAATTTAATTTACTTTAATCGCAGCTTAGTCAGAGGAGTTCATGGATTAAATATACATTCATGCACCAAACTGATATGGAACCACCACAACCATCATCTTAATTATTTCATAAATCATAAGTTCATTCTTAAACAATCAACATTCTGCAACGTATTCCCACCAATAGAGCTCTGAAGAACAGTTTTGAGCCATTGCTAAACAGAAATGTCAAGGAACAGAATGAAAAGAGTTGCTTGTATAACTTCTTTAGAGCAAAAAAACAACTACCATGTTTATGGTTTTTAGCAGACGCGTTTGTCCAAAGTACTACCACTACCTACTACAAAAAAAATTACATTTAAAGAGTTTTTGCATGCTTGTAGATAATAACTGAAATTTCCATGTCAAGAAATAGAAGAAAAAATCAGGTTAAAGCAAGATATTACTGCAGCAAGTCATGTATAAATAATATCAAGCAGACAACTAGAGAGCACAAGGAGAGCAAACACAACACAGAGTACGTGAAGTCAAGCAAAGATGATCAAAGGCAAACTCCAATGTACCACAGTGCACTCAGAGCAACACCAGACCCCACTGCACTGGTAAAGCAGCTCAGCGCAAGTAAGAGCTTCCAGACAGCTGCGCGCTAACCTGTCCTGGATCTGTGTGTCTGTTAGATCACAACTCTATTAGCCTTGAGAAGCCTGCCTCCCTCTCGCTCCGCGCTCTCTATCTCTCTATATCTCACCCTCTCTCCCTCTCTCTCCGTTGCCAAAAAAACCCAGAAAGCAGCGCACAGACACCATTGGCGTCTCCATAGGGCAGGGTTGCGCGCGCCTGACTTACCATTTCACTCTTAGCCTTTGTTTTCCCTTTCATAGTGGCATGAAGGAGGCACAGAGCAGAGGCTGAGTAGAATGGAGATGGGATAGGTTAGTCCAGTGTGTGGCTGTCGTATATCGAGTAGTGTGCGGGGGGACACTGTGATACTCCGCCGAGCTGCGCTTGGCTCTCTCGTTTTTTTTTTCTCCTCTCCTCTCTCTAGCCTTTGTGTCATTCGCTTAACGACCAATCTCATTAGCAGCTGAGGCACAATGGGCTGATTTTTTTTTTTTTCGGTGTAAATATACCACATCGTGACCCTCAAGGTAAGACCTCTAGAGGTCTTTTATAATATCATATAAAAGATGTATGCAAATCCCATGGGGGAAAATCATTGGATAAACTCTAACAGATTCACACATGTCAGGACCTCAGTGAAACGCAGTTGTTTAAAACTAGTGTGTGCACTGTCAGGCATGTGGGACAAATGGAGAATATGGTTGACATGTGATCAACTAAAGGAACACATTTGTATGACAGAGCCACAAGAAGCAAGCTCAGGGGTGTAGATAGCAGATATAGATAGCAGACACAGATAGCAGATGGGTGCATGGAGAGGATGATGTGTGAATGGTTGAAGAATGACAGCAACTTGATGGACTGACACTATATTGACTTATGATGGTTGGATGGATAGATGGATGTCTTACATGGAATAAAAAATTACGTACGTATTTACATACATCATACATTCATACATCCTTTCATACATACATACATACTTGTATGATATGTGGATGAACACACACAATCATACAAACACACTGTTGAGTGAAAAAGGATGTGGATGTTTGAATTAATGGATCATAAGAGCAAACTGGAAGGGTGGATAAAGAGATGCATTCTCAGATGACGCAACTGTGTGGGCAACTGTGAAAAATACAAGTGTTGATCATGCTGTCTTGTTTATGAAGGACAACTAATTAAATAAACTAATGACTTCATATGGTTAGCATAGTTTTCTTTAAAGTTTTCAGTGTAACTTCCATCGTCCAAATTTGTATTGCTTAAAAAAATGAATGAATAATGAATTAAATAAATTCATAGAAAAGAATGAGATCTCAGCATAGTCATGGGATACCAGTAACTACAGAGCACAAAAGCTGAACATTTTAAGATAATGCTGAACACAGTTGTGTTTCTTGTCACTGGTCCCTGATGTTGGATTTGTGGTAAGAGTCCTGTAATTCCATGGAAAATGAATTATTGTAAGCACTTGCAGCAGTGACAGCTGTCCATATGCATCAGGGACATGTCTACTGGCCAACTTGACCCTTGTTAGAAAACAAAACAACACACACACACACACACACACACACACACACACACACTCACACACACACACACACACACACACACACACACACACACACAAAGAATACCACAGCCTGGGACTTGCCGAGCGAGGTCACTGGAGATTTTCCAGACAAACGCAATCCAGGGAGGGGGGGTGGTGGTGGTGGGGGGGGGGGGTGGTTGAGGGAGGGGGGGAGAATAAAAAGGACAGGCACAGAATCTCATTTTAGCAGACCGCACACAATCTGGGCTCCCACAGAACTATCTCTGTCTGACCGCTTTCTATTTATCCCTTATCAGTGTTTACCAACCGCTACTTTTCTTTCATTCACACTGTGAGGCAGTTCTCTTACTATCAGTCAACAGCTGACACCGTGGAACAGCCTCAAAGGCAAGAGGAAGGGATCAAAACTAAACCAAAGCTGTTTAAACAATACAACAGAGGAAATAAATTCATAAATCCTAATTCTTCCCAGCCCACAAGGGTACAGGCAGATCCTTTATAGTTAGGCCAACAAACAAAACCGCAGCCAATGAGGTAACATTACAATCAAGGTAAATGCTCAAATAGATTCAGGGGAAAAATAGTGTGGACAAAGCCCATGTAATTTTAATTAGAAACATGGCTGCTTGCCTCTTGATCTTAGGCAAATAAAACTTACATCGAGTAACTTGTTTTTATTTTCATTTAATTTTTATTGATCTCTTGTTTGCGGTAAGGGTTATCTGTTTCTGCATCTGATTTGATGGTGGCCATGTTAAGATGTTACACTTATTTTCTGATGCTATCAATATGCCACCTTTTTTCCTCTGAACCATTTCATAGTGAGGTGATATCTGTGACAAAAAATATGTCAAATTAAATGTGAAAATGGAAAAGGTTTTCAGAGTTGCCTATTTCCAAGGCAAGGCCAAGGTATGAAAAGATTGCTTTGGGGCAAGAAGCAGACTCTCTCCAGGAGATCAAATATCTACTGAAGATGATCTGATCCAACTCATTCCAAGATAGGACAGGTGGTCTACATGGAAACTGGCCATCTCACCCTTCAGCTCAAAAATAATGGACAAAGTTTGCCGTCTCCAATTTATGGGTAACATTTAGAAGGGTTTACCTGGAAATGATCACTATTCATAATGTAACTGATGACCATTACAAGGTAAATCTCATTCATGATACATGAGTTCTGCCCCACAAAAATAAACAATAAAAACAAAAAAGTGGTTAAAGTGGTTAGTAGTGTGTGTCTGTGTCTCTGTTTTTGAACTAAATGTGCAGTAGATGTGCTATTGAATCATAATTTACAAAACCATTTTCCAATCACACTCTATCAGCGGTGTTTTCTGGACTACTGTTCAAAAGTTAAGTAATTAATTGCATTTATCCCTTCACCAGCTGCTCAGCAGCAGATGGAACATTTCTGAAACCTTGTTGAATTAAATCCACATAATTCATTTTCCTGGATTAACTGGGGTGAAGTTTGCATAAAGAGAATAAAAATGTAAGCATGTACACTACACGGATTGGCAAATCAACACTACAAATATCAGTGTACATACACCCCCCCCCCCCCCCCCCCCCCAAGCTCTGTGATTCCCTAAAGCTCAACTGTCTCAAGTTGACTTCTACATCTTTCAACATCAACAACCAGAATGTTGAACACATGATGCAAGGCTCTGTCTATTATCTTTGAATATACTGCACCAGACTTTTTATAAGGCTGAGTTTATGAAAAATACTTATCAGACAACCAAGGCCAAAGAAAAGTGAACATGGTCACTTCCCTGTTCAAACATAGTGTTTTCGCTTGAGAGCACTTAATATTTGTGTATTTAAACAAGTAACCTCCAGGTATTAAAAAGCCCTCTGTCTTGAACTACACTAGGCCTACTATGCAAAAGTACCATGGACAGTTCCTAGGTTTAACAAGCGAATGGAAACACAAGGCAACATCACAGCCAGCTGTACTGTATATTTCAGCATGATAAAACACCTCAACACGTTTAAATAAAAATTGCGACTGGGAGTAGGGGACAGCTATAGGAAAAGGGGGGAAAGATGGCTGTTTGCTCATTAGCACAATGCCGTATAATTTTGTCATCTCCCTGTTCCTTGTGTGGAATTACAAGAGCTTCAAAAGAATGCCTAATGCCCCACCGGCCCTGCACCCTTTTTCAAAGCCATTAAATGTCTGCTTATATGCTCACAGGGCTTTATAGTTGGTATTTGAATGTATATGCCCAGGAGACTGCCCCCCCCCCCCAACACACACACACACATTGCCAATTATGGCTATTTACACTATGGGCTATTTTCTTCATATGTAGGCCTATTATGCCGTTATATTCCCCCAGTCCTCCTTAACCCCTCCCCAAGAGTAATGGTTTTCAGGGTGCTGTCCATATCTACCTGTCTCCATCTCTTTTCTGTGGTTTAGCAACTCGATTGAAGGAGGACTTGGCCAGTATATCCACTGAACTTCACCCACACAGAGCGGTGAATTTAGTTGCTTATTTAAATATGTCTATAAGTGAGATACATTTTTGTTGGATGACAGATACAGATACTTTGGAGCTGCTTTTCTAGAGTAAAATTCCACACTGTTTTTTGCTTTTTGTTTGTTGTTCTATTTCAGTTTGCTTTTTGTTTGTTGTTCTATTGTTCTATTTAAGATACGATGAACAAGAATTTGCTGGGATTTCTGAGAAGCTTTAGAATTACCACTTTGCAATACATTTGTGAAATTACACAAATTGTAATTTGCTTCATGGTGATGTTAAGTTATGCCCAACCATTAGTGAAGTAAGGCTTATCAGCTGTATAAAGACAACAATAATTAATTCTGAACTTTTAAAAACTTTTGTTTTTAAACAAGCCCCACTACTTAATTAAAATGTTTGAAAGTGTGTCTATTAAGACAGAAAAAAATCACAACCCAGTTTAAATGACAGTATGCATTTAACTTATTATCACATCATAAAAGTAAACGCATCACATACAAGAAGGATCCAGAAAAACACGCTCAATGACAAAGAAATATCCTGAACGAGCAACAGACAAATAAACAGATTTAAAGAGATTGTCTCTTCCAGGGAAACTGAATCAAAGTTTGAATGAATAAAGGCTTGATAGTTGTGTGTACAGCTGTCACAATTCAAGCCTGGTACAACCTGTCTATGCTTTGTGCACATACACAATGCTAACATGTGTTGCTCTAAGACAAGCTTATATTCTCCATAAACGCCAACGGCTTTCATTTAGGTAGACGACATCTAATGTTATCTGGGTGATCAAAAATAGGTCATGCTTCTTAAAAAACAGTTTGAGCCATATAATCTCCTCTCTTACTGTCTAAAACCTGGAGAGAAGCTGAACTCTTTTTACGAACAGCATCTGTGACAAGAGCAGCGAGTATTCAAGCAAGCAACCCACAAAGCCAAACAATAAATAAACCATAAAATAAAATATATTTTTCAGATGCATGTAACATTTCACTTTGTGTTAATTTAGTTGAAGGAAAATACAGTTAAATTAGAGTATGGTGTTGAGTATATTTATATTTATGTGCAAACATAAAAACAAGAAGGGCAAACAAATCGACATGCTGCTTTACGCAACTTTGAATATGCCCAACTCTTAAAAAACACTCCTTAAAAGCTTAACTGCGCACAAGGGAAAAAACCTGCAAATCACAGCGCTAGCAGGGGGCTATCCCTAAAAACTCACTTGCTATGATAGCAGTGTCAAAGAAATGATCAGAAAAGACACAACAATCACTGCAAGAAATGAAAAAGGGAGAGAAAAAAAATCAGACCTACTTCAATGATCCTGAAAGTTTTGATTTAGATTTGTCTGTGCCCTCCGTCTGTTGAAGCCTTGTGCTGGAGCTGTGTGTGTTTTTGAAAGGTAGTCCCCAGGAATATGACACACTGTGCCTTTGACAGCCTAGAGATAAGCACCTGCGTTCTGGGCCCTTTCTACGTCACACCTCCCTATTCAGAGCGCTTCAATATGATGCACATTTGCACATCAACAGCATCCCCCATCTCCACCACTCTACACACACATACACACACGCACGCGCACACACACACACATACACACACACACACACACACACACACACACACAGGCTC